>NW_026048027.1:0-24450 GCF_023864345.2 Schistocerca serialis cubense
TGTCGCCCTTCGAAATGTTCTTCTGCGCCTTGCCAGCCTTCTTGGCGGCCTTCCCGCTAGTCTTGGGCGGCATCTCGAACCAACGTACGGCAGCAGCAACACCAGTAGCAAGCGCTCCGCTCTAGTCAGCGTCTCCCCACACAGTGGCACCCGCCGCCAGCCGCCGCCGCACCTTTACCAGCTCGCCCTGTTGCGGCCGCCGACCAATGGGGCGCGCGCGCAACCGGCCGCCGCACCCGAGCCCATAAAGCACCCCCACCCCGGCTGCGCCGGCACGCACTCCGCTGCTCGACTCGCTGCCGCTCGCACCGGTCGTTTTCGTTTCCGTTTCGTGTGCACCGTCGCTAGCCCATCGCCATGTCCGGACGCGGAAAGGGAGGCAAAGTCAAGGGCAAGTCAAAGTCCCGCTCAAGCAGGGCTGGGCTCCAGTTCCCGGTCGGCAGAATCCACCGCCTCCTGCGCAAGGGAAACTACGCAGAGCGCGTCGGCGCCGGGGCGCCCGTCTACCTCGCCGCCGTCATGGAGTACCTCGCGGCTGAGGTGCTCGAGCTGGCCGGAAACGCGGCCCGCGACAACAAGAAGACGCGCATCATCCCGCGCCACCTGCAGCTTGCCATCCGCAACGACGAGGAGCTCAACAAGCTCCTGTCGGGCGTCACCATCGCACAGGGTGGTGTCCTGCCCAACATCCAGGCCGTCCTGCTGCCAAAGAAGACCGAGAAGAAGGCCTAAAGGAGGCCAGGCAATCGCAGCGCCGCGTGCTCCCCTGCACGCAACGCGCTTTGCCGGCTCGGCTCGGCCCACAACAATCGGCCCTTTTCAGGGCCACCACACACACCTACGTCCAAAGCAAAATTTCAGTCGTCCTCGCCGCACCTTGTTTTGTTTTAACTTTGCACTGTCACAGCACAGCCGCCGCCGGCGCACGTCCGCCATCTTGTCGTCCACACAGCCCGTGTGGCCCAACACACACACATTTTGCACGGTCGCAGTCGCCTTCCAAACCGACAACGGCAGCAATAATGACCATTGTTAAAGGGAGGCGTGTCGACACACCGCCCTCCACTCCCGCGCGCAACGGCCGTCGACACGAACGAAACAGCTGATCCGGCCGCCTATGCCCACACGCCTTGCCTCGGAAACCCCAACGCCGCCGCAAACAAACACACAGAGACAAACCACGCAAGCAAATAATCACCGCCTCTCGCACAACAACACACAGCCCGCCATCTCCGTCGCGATCGATACAAAGACACACAAACGAAGCAGCTCCACACACAGCCAGCCACATGACACGTTTCCTTTCCTTCTCCCCTCCCAGTCACATCACGTCGCTCAAACGGAAAGAAAGAAAGAAAGAAACAAACAAACAAACAACACAGCGCACACACGCAGCAACAACAACACAGACTCTTTCGCACTTTTCAACTTCCGAACAGTGTGGTGGCCCTGAAAAGGGCCGTTTTCTAGTCTCTCCCACCCACAAGCACGGCCGCGGGAAGGCCAGCGCCCGCTGCGACGCAGCCTAACCGCCGAAACCGTACAGGGTGCGCCCCTGCCTCTTCAGGGCGTACACCACGTCCATGGCCGTCACAGTCTTGCGCTTGGCGTGCTCAGTGTACGTCACCGCGTCGCGGATCACGTTCTCCAGGAACACCTTCAGCACCCCGCGGGTCTCCTCGTAGATCAGACCAGAGATGCGCTTCACGCCGCCCCTGCGAGCCAGGCGGCGGATGGCGGGCTTCGTGATGCCCTGGATGTTGTCGCGCAACACCTTGCGGTGCCGCTTGGCGCCACCCTTGCCGAGCCCCTTTCCTCCCTTGCCGCGGCCTGTCATCCTTCCTTCCTCGGGCAAAGCAAAACGTGCACAAACAGCAGCTGCAGCGGCTGGCGAGTCGGCTACGGTCTGCGCCCAGCGCGCCCGCCGCCCCCCTATATAGACTCTGGCCCGCCCTCCCCCCACCACGCGCAACCGAGGGCATATAAGCGCAGCACGGAGGCGCGCGGGCCCGTTGTCAAGGCAGCACCGGACGCCGCGCCGCACCTAACCTCCACGCACGCCGCTCCGCTACCGCTACCGCTACCGCCATGGCCCGCACAAAGCAAACGGCCCGCAAGTCCACCGGCGGAAAGGCGCCGCGCAAACAGCTCGCCACCAAGGCGGCGAGGAAGAGCGCGCCCGCCACCGGAGGCGTCAAGAAGCCCCACCGCTACAGGCCGGGCACCGTCGCCCTGCGAGAAATCAGGCGCTACCAGAAGAGCACAGAGCTGCTCATCCGCAAGCTGCCATTCCAGCGCCTAGTGCGCGAGATCGCCCAGGACTTCAAGACCGACCTGCGCTTCCAGAGCTCCGCAGTCATGGCCCTGCAGGAGGCCAGCGAGGCCTACCTCGTCGGCCTCTTCGAAGACACCAACCTGTGCGCAATCCACGCCAAGCGCGTCACCATCATGCCCAAGGACATCCAGCTCGCGCGCCGCATCCGCGGCGAGCGCGCCTAAACCGCGCCGCGGCACCGCACCGCACAAACAAAAACGGCCCTTTTCAGGGCCACTAACATCTCTCCGTCGCGAGCAAACTTTGTCGGTCGCCTGCCTCTCGCCCCGCAACCCAAAAACAAAACAAAAAACCACCACTTCCCGTCCGTCCGCCACACCCGCTCACTCTGCCTGCCTGCTAGCAGCGCGCAACAATCACACATCATCCCTCCCCGGCGCTCAAAGCGCACAATACCCAACGGCCGACGTCACACCGCACGGGTGGCTGGCCGGCCGCCGCTTTCGTTTCGAAAACAAAAAAAACCCGCACTCCACTCCGACGGCCAACGGCCAGGCAGGCGCGCTCGCTCGCTCTACACGCCACCGAAATCCCCGCCGACTCCTTCCGCATCTCAACGTGCCCCCCGTTGCAAAACATCACACACACACACACACACAAAGGAACAAAACAAAACAAAGACCAGACACGACTCGACAAGACAGACATCCGAGAAGAACGAACGCAGGCAAGCCAACCAACGTATTCAAACAAAACAACGCGACAGAAAACCAACCGTCGGCCGCCGCCACAAACACGGCGACAATCAACCACGACAACAACAACACCGCTTACCGCTACCGCCGCCCACACCCGCCACCGACCCCCGCAATCCAACCACCACGGCACGCAAACAGCATCCCCACGGGCATACAGAAACGCCAGACAGACACCCACACCAAACGCAACACGACAATCAAAACCTTCCCCGACGTGCTTTGATGGCCCTGAGAAGGGCCGTTTTGGGCCGCGCGTCTCTTGCGCGCCACTAGACGACGACGGGGGGTGGGGACGACGGAGTCAAGCGCCAAACCCTTCCATTCCCATCTCTTTCTCCTCTACTCTACTTCTTCTTCTTGGGCGAAGCCTTCGCCTTAGACGGCGTCGTCGCCTTCTTCGGGCGCGGCGCCTTCGGCTTCTTCGTCGGAACCTTGGCGGCCTTCTTCGCCTTCGACGGCGACTTGGCCTTGGCCGGCTTGGCCGCAGCCGCCTTCTTCGCACCCGCGGGAGCGGCCGACGCCGCAGACGCCTTCTTGGCGGCGCCCGCCTTCCGACCGGTCGCCGCCTTCACGCCACCAGCCTTCTTTGCGCCGGCCGCACGGGCGCCCTTCTTCTCCTTGCTGGCCGGAGCGGCGCGCTTCTTCTTGGCACCGCCAGCACGAGCCTTGCCGCCCTCGGCCGCCCCCCCGCCGCCGGCGCCGGCAAGCTTGAACGAGCCGGACGCGCCCTTCCCCTTCGTCTGCACCAGCTCGCCCGCCACGACGGCCGACTTGAGGTACTTCTTGATAAACGGCGCCAGCTTCTCCGCGTCCAGCTTGTAGTGCGCGGCTATGTACTTCTTGATCGCCTGCAGCGACGACCCGCCGCGCTCCTTCAGACTCTTGATGGCGGCCGTCACCATCTCAGAGGTGCGCGGGTGCGCAGGCTTGGCGCGCGGCTTCTTCGCAGACGACGCAGACTTGGCCTTCTTCGTAGTGCCGGTGGCGGCGGGTGCCGCAGCAGTCTCGTTCGTAGCCGCCTGATCTGCCATTTCGACGACGCGCGTAACACACAGCGAGAGCGAGCGGGACGGCAGGCACGCAAGCACAGCACAGCAGCAGAGCAGAGAATCACAAGGCCCAGCCAGTGTCGCGGGCGGGCGCGGACGGCCGAGAGAGCGGCCGCCACTCTGCGCGCCGCCGCGCCGCGCCTCCCGCGCTTGCTACCGCCCAACGTCCGACAGCCTGTGCGGAGCAGCCCCAAACCTGCGCCACAACCGCCCGCGCCTTTCAAACCACCGAGGATGGGGCTACACACAGCCACACCACAGTCGCCAACCAGTCGCCACGGCAGCGCCGCAAACCACGGCCAAACTGCAGCTACCGCGCGCTACAGCCTGGGTCGGCCCGCCGAGAATCGCCGCCCCCGCCCAAATGCCGCCCCCACAGCCCCAGCCGACGACCCGCCACAATGGCCAAACCTTCGGCAAAACTCCCACACCGTCGCCGCGGCAGCCCGGCCAGCGCGGCCGGCGCCACAGCCACACAAGCCGAGGCGTGCGGCGATGACGGCCGTGCAAACGCGCCTCCGCCGCCCCATCGCCTTCCGTCGCCCTCCCGCCGTTTCCCGATCGGCCCGCAGCCGTCGGGCCACATCGCGCGCCGTCCTCCTCCTCTCGCCCGCCAACATTCACAGCCGTTTCTCAACAATTGCCCGCCGCAAACGGACGCCGCCTGCGCAACAGGCGCCGCCGCCCCTCGCCGCTTCCGACCCAACCCCTCGACCGAGGCAAACCGCAATCCGAATCTACAGACCAACCCAATCTGCCGTCAAGCACACACGACAGCCGACCTTACACGTTACGCGTTACACATTACGTTTACACGTCTACGTTAGGTTAGGTTAGGTGGACGTGGGTTAGGTTAAGGGGACTTGGGTTAGGTTAAGCGTCAAACTTAGGTTAAGCATTCAAACACGTCAGGCGTCAGAGGTTAGGTTAGGTTAGGTTACACGTTAGGTTAAGGGGTCGGTGCTAGGTTAAGAAGCGTCAAACGTAGGTTAGAAAAGCGTTCAAACGTGAGGCGTGAGCCGGACAGCTTACCTTACGTAGACGTTAGGGGCTCACAGGCTGAGCTCACCTCGCCACACCACAGGTTAGGTTCGGTTCGGTTCGGTTCGCTCGGCTCAGCGTAAAGCGCCGAGGTCAGGGTTACGTTCGTTCACCTTCGGGCGCCACACTTTCGGTTGAAAGGTCGCGACGGGACGGACGTCGGCAGGCACGCCGCAAACGAACAAAAAAAACGTACAGACGACGTCGGAAACCGCCGACAGACGGGGGAGCAGCACGACCACGACCAGACACCGAGCGCGAACGAGACACACGCGAACCACCCCCACCGGCCAAAGGGCACCACACAACAACCCAGAGCACCACGTGTCGACACCAGAGCAACCCGCCGCTCACGCGACATGGCTGGCACCGAAGGGCAACCGCCCGCAACTGCGCTTTCCGCGCCGGCCCGGATGCACGTCGTGCTACAACAACACCACTACCGTACACAGCCGCTGTTCACAACATCACTATCAATGGCGCGCCCGCGGCTCGCCGCCGTCGCAGTCGCAGCCCCAACGCCAGCACTTTTGCACCACCATTCACACGCACCGCAACACAGCTCGCCGACACAGCCGAACAAAACAAACACCACACAACAACAGCAACAACGCCGCCGCCTCTACTTGTGCCGGCGACCCACCCCGCCGATGGCGCACCTTTCGCCAGCCGGCAATCGACACACACGCACCCACCCACCGGGGCCCAGTGCAAAAAACAAAAAAAAACACACAAAAACAAAAAAATCAAACGACACGGGAAGCGCACACCGCCACTTCGCGCGCACGCCACCAACCAGTCGTCGTCTCAAAATAACAAACACAAACACAATAAACTAACAACTAGGGCAACACAAAACAAAAACGCCTCGCACGAACCGCCCACAAAAAGGACAAGCACACGCACAGCCTCTGCTGACGACCACGACGCAGCGGCACGCTGCTCCTGTCCCGCGCCCCGCGCCCCACTCGATTCACAACTCACGCGACACCGTCAACGACGGGCTCGCTTCCCGCAACCTACCACCTTTCCGCCACGACGCACAGCCCCAGCCCCACCCGACGACGCCCGTGGCAACGACTGCACTTTCACCACCGCCTCCCCCTTCCCCCCCAAAACAACACACACACACACACACACAGCCAGCCAAAAACGCACTCGCGACCCACACATGCACGTGCATCGGCACACGCCAACCAGTCAACGTCGACAACCACACGCAAGGCTCGAAACGAAACCGGCGTCCTTCCACGTTGCCATCAAGCTACGCGACACAAGACACAAGGAACCAACACAACAGCCGGCCCCACTAATTCCCACTCTCACGCCGCAAAAAGCACACCGAAACCGCCAAACGCACGCACATTCCCCTTCGCACCGACACCACCGACCGGCTCGCTACCACACACCTCTCGGCAGCCGTTTCACGCCAATTCGCCACACCGCCCACACAGTCGACAAGCGCCCGCCCTGTACGGCACACGCAACGACGCAGCGCAGCAAAGGGCGCCCGCAACACATACCTCTCCGCCGCCCGACGCGCCAACCGCCACACCACACCGCCAGCCACTCGCAAATTGTGCACTGCCACCAGCCACACGTCCAACACGCCGCGCCGCCTCCGGCCACCCGCCAGGGGGCGCTCACGTCCGCGACAACAGCGCGGCCCGCCGGGCCGGGCCGAACCGAACCGAGCCGCCGCTGCTCTGCACTCGGCACGGCCACACCCTGCTGCAGACCGGGCTCGTCCCTCTGTACGCGTCTGCCTGCGCATCAACACAACACGACCTTTTTTTTTTTTCTCTCTCTACCGCCATCCCTCCTTCTCGCGTTTTACTCGTTGTTGCAGCAGCGGCGCACACCTACACATCCACAGCCCCAGCCGAGCCGGCCTCACCTCAGGGCCCGCCGCCAGCGTCTCCTCCTCGGGCACAGGTGCGGTGCTGTGGCCGCCCATCCAACCGCATTGCTGGCCGTCCAGCCACCAGGCGTTCCCACTGCCGCGAGCCACGCCGCGCACCGACCCTGCTGCAGAAAACGAAGCATAGCCAGAGACCGACCGATACACAAAGCAAGCCGTCGCCTCGCCTCTTGTCCTTCCTGCCTTCCTTCCGCCCCCGCCCTTCTCACACCACCGCCTCTCCACTTTCGCCCACCCCCCCCTCCTTTTCTTTTTTTTTTTTTTTGTTTCTTTCTTTCTTTCTTTCTCTCCTTCCCGCCATGGCGGTTACGGCACCGCCTGCAGCGGCAGATTTTTTGCGCCCACACGCCTACTCCTACCACCATTAACCTTGCCCTGCCCTGCCCATCAACGTCGCAGTCGAACCGACGCGTGCCAACACACTGCCCACGTTCCTTTCTCTTTTCGGCCTACGCCCATTACGCGCCGCCGCCACAGCACCTTCCCTTCCCACAACACACCGACGTCATCACACGCACCCAAAACAGGGGCCACGACCGTGTTCCTCGCCCACTCCCATCCCGCACGGTACGCACATTCCCAACTACTACCGCGCACCCTCCCTTTCCAATCTGTGTGTCTCTGTGTCTGTGTCCTGTCCGCGCGTGACGCCTCTCAACATCCGCCGTCCCCCGTCCCGTTTTCGCCCCCATGCCGTCGTCGCGCCGCCTCCTCCCCGTCCACCGCCGCCCCTGTCCGCCCCGCACCACACCATACACCGCTGCTTGTCCCGGCCGTTGCCACCAAAGGCGCCGACCGCAAACGCGCCACGCCGCAGCCCCCGTGCGTCTCGCGCTCGCTTGCATCTCCGTGCCGACGCTGCCTCTCTTCCCACTCGCACTCGACCTCGACAACACAGTCTTTGGCTCCGCCACTGCGTGTTCCGGTGGTACGCACGCTGCAACACGTATGTATTCATTACCAGAGCGATGGCGAGGCATGACAGCATCTCTGTCTGACCAGAGAGTTCTTTATCGCTGCTAGTCGGCGCTTGGACCGCGCCAGACGACAGTAGTGGCACGCACCGGGTCGCCAGGAACAGTTGTTATATATATTGTAGCGCGAGTCGGGAGAGGTAGTAGTCGGTCGACAGTAGTAGCGGGTCGACGGTTGTACTGAGCGGGCGTCGGCGGCGTGCTCTGCTCGTCTCGCGACTCTGGTCACGGTTCGGGACGATGTATAGTATATTGTGTTATAATCAAAAGGTGGTGTGACGCTGCATTGCGCAAATCTGATAACGTATGTTCATTGTACTTCTTTTGTTCAACAACAAAAGCCCCACTATTACTTTTTTTCTAAAGTAACTTTTGTCTCTTAACGAAAAACATTCACTTTTTAAAGACTACTTCCTATGGCATTTCCCTCCAAGGAGTGCAATTAATTACCAGCCAGCACTCATTCATTGCACACAGCTGTGTAAGGGGTATCTACAATTGAGGAGCGGATATAAATGCAATTTTTTGTTTTTTTTTTTTTTTGTGTGTGTGTGTTGTAACCTCCCAGCAAAATTTAAAATAATGGACAATGTTATTTACGGATGCTAATGGACATTGCGCTAATTGTAACCTCGCCCACAATGAGAGGTATTGAAAATGGCAACAAAAATGTGAAATTCGCAATCTGACTCAAATATAAAGTCTTCACACAACATTTACAAACGTCCGTTCAGTGACAAGAAACTTCAATTAAACCGAAATATCGGTCTTTGGCCCTGTGCAAAACAATCAGAATTAAAGTCTTACCTCCGAATAAATGGATGTCACATTTCTGCTCTGGTTGTTGCGCAGCGCTTGGAGGAACTGCATTTGCAAATAATAATATTCTCTTTTTTTGTGATTTTAGTGACATTTTTCTTCAAAGCAGTGGAATGAAATGTGAAGTGCAACGAACTCTTTAGTTCAATAACAAATTAAATGTTTGAAAAATGCTTTTGAAATAAAAATTATTATTGGGGAACTTGTTGGAGAATAATTACACTTTTTCATTATCTAATGATTATATTAATTAACAGTATACCTTATTCACCATCTTGACCAGTGTTGCCGACCACCTACATCACACAACCGCACTCGGCTGCTACTACTGACCGACCGCTCTGCATGACGACTATTAGCGTACTGCACGCGACGACTACTGACAGAGTACAGCCCTCAACTACACAGAGCTACGGACTCGCAACGACTACTGACAGACAGACTGACTGACTGAGAACCGCTCGCAACACTCGCGCAGTCCAGCGCAAACTCTCTGGTCACAGATGCTACAACGTCTCGCCATCGCTACTATGTTACATACGTGTTTCAGTGTCTTTTTCATTGGGGTAACGATCTTTGGCTCTTTTTATTCTGAATACAGGGCCAAAGGTCAACGCTGCTGCCCTTATACAATTTATCAGGTTTCATTATGTCTGTTGCAATGTTACATACGGTTCACTCTTTCATTAATATTACCGTTGGGTTTGTTTTGTAGGGACGTTAACATTCTGGCACATTTTTATTATCATCGGACTCTCTGCTATTTGTGCAGGGAGGTTATACCTGGGTCCATTTCCATTTCCATTTACATTTTAATATTGATAGACTTTTTGTTTTCTTTTTTGTTTCTTGTTGTTTTTCCTTCTTTTTTTTTGTTGTTTTTTTTTTTTTTGTTTTGTTTTTCCCGCTCTCACCACCACCGCCGCATCACGCCTTCCGTTTTCTTGGTTTCTTTTCTGTTCTTCAACTGCTTCAACATCACCGCGCCCCATTTCCACACCACAGCCATCAGCCTCCAAGACGGGCGGGCGCAGTGTGCCATTTCCGGCGCACAAGCACACCCGTACGGTACTCTCCTCGCCCCCACGCCACCAACAACACAGCGACCACGCGGCTTTCAGGCATGGCACGGCACGGCACGGCACGGCACGGCACGGCACGGCACGGCACCGGCGAAATGCGCCGCCCCCGCCCCTCCGCGCATCCGTCCGTCTCGCCACGTTCACTGACAGCCGCGTCTGCGGCTACACCACGACAACCACAACACAACACCGCTCCCCTCCCTGGCAACTCACATTGTTTTTCTCCTCCTCTTTTGCACAAACCACAACGCCGAGCACAGGCGCAAGCCACCCACGACCGCGCCCCTCCCCGTCCCGTCTTTGGCCGCCGCTCCTCGTTTCCTCGTTTGCCCCCTCCCATCTCCCGAAATGCCATGCCAGCAGCGTTACGCATGCCCCTCCCCTGTCCACACAACACTACCGCCTAACGAACAGCCTTTTCCGGGCCACATCCAGGGCACGCCCACCTCCAAACACTGCCAATTCACGGACGCACACACTCACTCACTTTCTCGACACCTTTCTGTACGGAGGGTGCGTCATCTCGACCGTGACAGAGTGACGGCAACTATATCGACGATCCATTTCCCCCCACTGGTAAAACATGTCCACTAACACCTACATACATCATTCAAGTACACAGACAATAGCATACACACAATGGGAGGGCACACGAACATGGACGGCACGGCACTGTCATACACTCTTCCTCAGAACCATATCAACAAACGTTACGTACATCCGGGAAAGCGAAAGCGAACGCGAAAGCGAAAGCAAAAGCAAAAGCAAAGGCAAAGCCCAATGCAGCCGTCAAAGGTAACGTTCACCACGGCAGACACTTGCAGCCGCGCCGCCGTTAAACGCATTTCAGTGCGGCTCCAATACGCCTCCGACACGGGAACGTTCCGTTGCTCTACGAATGCGTTTCTCCCCTTTTTCCCTTCCTCTCTCTTTTGCCCCCCCCCCTCCTTGCACTCTCGCCTCATTCCTCACGTTCTGCCCAGACATTCGACCGATCAAAGTCAACCTTTCGTTACCGTTCTCAGCGCGACGGTGTACAACAGTATGACGGGTGTGCCCAAGACTTCGGTTCAGTTGCGTGACGCCGGTCTATCGCGCCGATCGACAGTTACTCAGGGGGCGACGGATCGGACCACGTCACCGACACACAAAACACTTTCAAACAAACAAATACATACCGGATGGACACAGACAAACACGTGTACAGACATTCGCCAAACAAACGACCGCCGCCGCCGCCGTCGTCGTCTAGCGTGCATCTTGAATGACGACATCGGTGTGCGTGCGTCGTACGCAATCAGTCAGACACGGCTATCAAACATCAGAGTCGAATGGTACATCATCGTGCGTGTCGCCGTACACGTACAGTACAATACAACAACAATGCGTCTTAATGGCACGTTCATTTCAACGTCACTCACACACCTCCACGCTGCAGTTACGTCGCACCATTGTCAAACTCGGCGTACAGCAAAGGGAATAGTGGGCGGCAAAAAAAACCAAACAAAAACATTTCACATTTCACCCTCGCCATGTATGATGTGCAAAAAAACAAACCCGCAAACGGCCGTCGTTACGGTGACACAAAAGTCGCCGATCACACTGTCCCCCCCTCGCAGACGGGTCTCACACACACACACACACCAACAACACCAATGGGTCAAAAACCACGCCAACGAGGCGTGCCACCATTCCACGCCACGGCGACCAACCTCGTGGCCGTACCCCGCGCAACACGCTTTGACGCGCCCCCCCACCCACAATCAAAATGCACACACACACATCACAGCCGTCCACACAAACAACAACAATTCCGCCCTTCCCGCAAAAGGCAAGTTGGTGGCCCTGAAAAGGGCCGTTTTGCCGCTCTCGCAACGGAGGAGCCTTCTCCATCCTTCCTTCCATTCCAGAGCCACCTCCTTACTTGGAGCTCGTGTACTTGGTCACCGCCTTCGTGCCCTCGCTCACGGCGTGCTTGGCCAGCTCGCCAGGCAGCAACAGCCGCACAGCGGTCTGGATCTCGCGGGACGTGATGGTCGAGCGCTTGTTGTAGTGCGCCAGGCGAGAAGCCTCGGCCGCAATGCGCTCGAAAATGTCGTTCACGAAGCTGTTCATGATGCTCATCGCCTTCGACGAGATGCCCGTGTCAGGGTGCACCTGCTTCAGCACCTTGTAGATGTAGATGGCATAGCTCTCCTTCCTCTTGCGCTTCTTCTTCTTGTCGCCCTTCGAAATGTTCTTCTGCGCCTTGCCAGCCTTCTTGGCGGCCTTCCCGCTAGTCTTGGGCGGCATCTCGAACCAACGTACGGCAGCAGCAACACCAGTAGCAAGCGCTCCGCTCTAGTCAGCGTCTCCCCACACAGTGGCACCCGCCGCCAGCCGCCGCCGCACCTTTACCAGCTCGCCCTGTTGCGGCCGCCGACCAATGGGGCGCGCGCGCAACCGGCCGCCGCACCCGAGCCCATAAAGCACCCCCACCCCGGCTGCGCCGGCACGCACTCCGCTGCTCGACTCGCTGCCGCTCGCACCGGTCGTTTTCGTTTCCGTTTCGTGTGCACCGTCGCTAGCCCATCGCCATGTCCGGACGCGGAAAGGGAGGCAAAGTCAAGGGCAAGTCAAAGTCCCGCTCAAGCAGGGCTGGGCTCCAGTTCCCGGTCGGCAGAATCCACCGCCTCCTGCGCAAGGGAAACTACGCAGAGCGCGTCGGCGCCGGGGCGCCCGTCTACCTCGCCGCCGTCATGGAGTACCTCGCGGCTGAGGTGCTCGAGCTGGCCGGAAACGCGGCCCGCGACAACAAGAAGACGCGCATCATCCCGCGCCACCTGCAGCTTGCCATCCGCAACGACGAGGAGCTCAACAAGCTCCTGTCGGGCGTCACCATCGCACAGGGTGGTGTCCTGCCCAACATCCAGGCCGTCCTGCTGCCAAAGAAGACCGAGAAGAAGGCCTAAAGGAGGCCAGGCAATCGCAGCGCCGCGTGCTCCCCTGCACGCAACGCGCTTTGCCGGCTCGGCTCGGCCCACAACAATCGGCCCTTTTCAGGGCCACCACACACACCTACGTCCAAAGCAAAATTTCAGTCGTCCTCGCCGCACCTTGTTTTGTTTTAACTTTGCACTGTCACAGCACAGCCGCCGCCGGCGCACGTCCGCCATCTTGTCGTCCACACAGCCCGTGTGGCCCAACACACACACATTTTGCACGGTCGCAGTCGCCTTCCAAACCGACAACGGCAGCAATAATGACCATTGTTAAAGGGAGGCGTGTCGACACACCGCCCTCCACTCCCGCGCGCAACGGCCGTCGACACGAACGAAACAGCTGATCCGGCCGCCTATGCCCACACGCCTTGCCTCGGAAACCCCAACGCCGCCGCAAACAAACACACAGAGACAAACCACGCAAGCAAATAATCACCGCCTCTCGCACAACAACACACAGCCCGCCATCTCCGTCGCGATCGATACAAAGACACACAAACGAAGCAGCTCCACACACAGCCAGCCACATGACACGTTTCCTTTCCTTCTCCCCTCCCAGTCACATCACGTCGCTCAAACGGAAAGAAAGAAAGAAAGAAACAAACAAACAAACAACACAGCGCACACACGCAGCAACAACAACACAGACTCTTTCGCACTTTTCAACTTCCGAACAGTGTGGTGGCCCTGAAAAGGGCCGTTTTCTAGTCTCTCCCACCCACAAGCACGGCCGCGGGAAGGCCAGCGCCCGCTGCGACGCAGCCTAACCGCCGAAACCGTACAGGGTGCGCCCCTGCCTCTTCAGGGCGTACACCACGTCCATGGCCGTCACAGTCTTGCGCTTGGCGTGCTCAGTGTACGTCACCGCGTCGCGGATCACGTTCTCCAGGAACACCTTCAGCACCCCGCGGGTCTCCTCGTAGATCAGACCAGAGATGCGCTTCACGCCGCCCCTGCGAGCCAGGCGGCGGATGGCGGGCTTCGTGATGCCCTGGATGTTGTCGCGCAACACCTTGCGGTGCCGCTTGGCGCCACCCTTGCCGAGCCCCTTTCCTCCCTTGCCGCGGCCTGTCATCCTTCCTTCCTCGGGCAAAGCAAAACGTGCACAAACAGCAGCTGCAGCGGCTGGCGAGTCGGCTACGGTCTGCGCCCAGCGCGCCCGCCGCCCCCCTATATAGACTCTGGCCCGCCCTCCCCCCACCACGCGCAACCGAGGGCATATAAGCGCAGCACGGAGGCGCGCGGGCCCGTTGTCAAGGCAGCACCGGACGCCGCGCCGCACCTAACCTCCACGCACGCCGCTCCGCTACCGCTACCGCTACCGCCATGGCCCGCACAAAGCAAACGGCCCGCAAGTCCACCGGCGGAAAGGCGCCGCGCAAACAGCTCGCCACCAAGGCGGCGAGGAAGAGCGCGCCCGCCACCGGAGGCGTCAAGAAGCCCCACCGCTACAGGCCGGGCACCGTCGCCCTGCGAGAAATCAGGCGCTACCAGAAGAGCACAGAGCTGCTCATCCGCAAGCTGCCATTCCAGCGCCTAGTGCGCGAGATCGCCCAGGACTTCAAGACCGACCTGCGCTTCCAGAGCTCCGCAGTCATGGCCCTGCAGGAGGCCAGCGAGGCCTACCTCGTCGGCCTCTTCGAAGACACCAACCTGTGCGCAATCCACGCCAAGCGCGTCACCATCATGCCCAAGGACATCCAGCTCGCGCGCCGCATCCGCGGCGAGCGCGCCTAAACCGCGCCGCGGCACCGCACCGCACAAACAAAAACGGCCCTTTTCAGGGCCACTAACATCTCTCCGTCGCGAGCAAACTTTGTCGGTCGCCTGCCTCTCGCCCCGCAACCCAAAAACAAAACAAAAAACCACCACTTCCCGTCCGTCCGCCACACCCGCTCACTCTGCCTGCCTGCTAGCAGCGCGCAACAATCACACATCATCCCTCCCCGGCGCTCAAAGCGCACAATACCCAACGGCCGACGTCACACCGCACGGGTGGCTGGCCGGCCGCCGCTTTCGTTTCGAAAACAAAAAAAACCCGCACTCCACTCCGACGGCCAACGGCCAGGCAGGCGCGCTCGCTCGCTCTACACGCCACCGAAATCCCCGCCGACTCCTTCCGCATCTCAACGTGCCCCCCGTTGCAAAACATCACACACACACACACACACAAAGGAACAAAACAAAACAAAGACCAGACACGACTCGACAAGACAGACATCCGAGAAGAACGAACGCAGGCAAGCCAACCAACGTATTCAAACAAAACAACGCGACAGAAAACCAACCGTCGGCCGCCGCCACAAACACGGCGACAATCAACCACGACAACAACAACACCGCTTACCGCTACCGCCGCCCACACCCGCCACCGACCCCCGCAATCCAACCACCACGGCACGCAAACAGCATCCCCACGGGCATACAGAAACGCCAGACAGACACCCACACCAAACGCAACACGACAATCAAAACCTTCCCCGACGTGCTTTGATGGCCCTGAGAAGGGCCGTTTTGGGCCGCGCGTCTCTTGCGCGCCACTAGACGACGACGGGGGGTGGGGACGACGGAGTCAAGCGCCAAACCCTTCCATTCCCATCTCTTTCTCCTCTACTCTACTTCTTCTTCTTGGGCGAAGCCTTCGCCTTAGACGGCGTCGTCGCCTTCTTCGGGCGCGGCGCCTTCGGCTTCTTCGTCGGAACCTTGGCGGCCTTCTTCGCCTTCGACGGCGACTTGGCCTTGGCCGGCTTGGCCGCAGCCGCCTTCTTCGCACCCGCGGGAGCGGCCGACGCCGCAGACGCCTTCTTGGCGGCGCCCGCCTTCCGACCGGTCGCCGCCTTCACGCCACCAGCCTTCTTTGCGCCGGCCGCACGGGCGCCCTTCTTCTCCTTGCTGGCCGGAGCGGCGCGCTTCTTCTTGGCACCGCCAGCACGAGCCTTGCCGCCCTCGGCCGCCCCCCCGCCGCCGGCGCCGGCAAGCTTGAACGAGCCGGACGCGCCCTTCCCCTTCGTCTGCACCAGCTCGCCCGCCACGACGGCCGACTTGAGGTACTTCTTGATAAACGGCGCCAGCTTCTCCGCGTCCAGCTTGTAGTGCGCGGCTATGTACTTCTTGATCGCCTGCAGCGACGACCCGCCGCGCTCCTTCAGACTCTTGATGGCGGCCGTCACCATCTCAGAGGTGCGCGGGTGCGCAGGCTTGGCGCGCGGCTTCTTCGCAGACGACGCAGACTTGGCCTTCTTCGTAGTGCCGGTGGCGGCGGGTGCCGCAGCAGTCTCGTTCGTAGCCGCCTGATCTGCCATTTCGACGACGCGCGTAACACACAGCGAGAGCGAGCGGGACGGCAGGCACGCAAGCACAGCACAGCAGCAGAGCAGAGAATCACAAGGCCCAGCCAGTGTCGCGGGCGGGCGCGGACGGCCGAGAGAGCGGCCGCCACTCTGCGCGCCGCCGCGCCGCGCCTCCCGCGCTTGCTACCGCCCAACGTCCGACAGCCTGTGCGGAGCAGCCCCAAACCTGCGCCACAACCGCCCGCGCCTTTCAAACCACCGAGGATGGGGCTACACACAGCCACACCACAGTCGCCAACCAGTCGCCACGGCAGCGCCGCAAACCACGGCCAAACTGCAGCTACCGCGCGCTACAGCCTGGGTCGGCCCGCCGAGAATCGCCGCCCCCGCCCAAATGCCGCCCCCACAGCCCCAGCCGACGACCCGCCACAATGGCCAAACCTTCGGCAAAACTCCCACACCGTCGCCGCGGCAGCCCGGCCAGCGCGGCCGGCGCCACAGCCACACAAGCCGAGGCGTGCGGCGATGACGGCCGTGCAAACGCGCCTCCGCCGCCCCATCGCCTTCCGTCGCCCTCCCGCCGTTTCCCGATCGGCCCGCAGCCGTCGGGCCACATCGCGCGCCGTCCTCCTCCTCTCGCCCGCCAACATTCACAGCCGTTTCTCAACAATTGCCCGCCGCAAACGGACGCCGCCTGCGCAACAGGCGCCGCCGCCCCTCGCCGCTTCCGACCCAACCCCTCGACCGAGGCAAACCGCAATCCGAATCTACAGACCAACCCAATCTGCCGTCAAGCACACACGACAGCCGACCTTACACGTTACGCGTTACACATTACGTTTACACGTCTACGTTAGGTTAGGTTAGGTGGACGTGGGTTAGGTTAAGGGGACTTGGGTTAGGTTAAGCGTCAAACTTAGGTTAAGCATTCAAACACGTCAGGCGTCAGAGGTTAGGTTAGGTTAGGTTACACGTTAGGTTAAGGGGTCGGTGCTAGGTTAAGAAGCGTCAAACGTAGGTTAGAAAAGCGTTCAAACGTGAGGCGTGAGCCGGACAGCTTACCTTACGTAGACGTTAGGGGCTCACAGGCTGAGCTCACCTCGCCACACCACAGGTTAGGTTCGGTTCGGTTCGGTTCGCTCGGCTCAGCGTAAAGCGCCGAGGTCAGGGTTACGTTCGTTCACCTTCGGGCGCCACACTTTCGGTTGAAAGGTCGCGACGGGACGGACGTCGGCAGGCACGCCGCAAACGAACAAAAAAAACGTACAGACGACGTCGGAAACCGCCGACAGACGGGGGAGCAGCACGACCACGACCAGACACCGAGCGCGAACGAGACACACGCGAACCACCCCCACCGGCCAAAGGGCACCACACAACAACCCAGAGCACCACGTGTCGACACCAGAGCAACCCGCCGCTCACGCGACATGGCTGGCACCGAAGGGCAACCGCCCGCAACTGCGCTTTCCGCGCCGGCCCGGATGCACGTCGTGCTACAACAACACCACTACCGTACACAGCCGCTGTTCACAACATCACTATCAATGGCGCGCCCGCGGCTCGCCGCCGTCGCAGTCGCAGCCCCAACGCCAGCACTTTTGCACCACCATTCACACGCACCGCAACACAGCTCGCCGACACAGCCGAACAAAACAAACACCACACAACAACAGCAACAACGCCGCCGCCTCTACTTGTGCCGGCGACCCACCCCGCCGATGGCGCACCTTTCGCCAGCCGGCAATCGACACACACGCACCCACCCACCGGGGCCCAGTGCAAAAAACAAAAAAAAACACACAAAAACAAAAAAATCAAACGACACGGGAAGCGCACACCGCCACTTCGCGCGCACGCCACCAACCAGTCGTCGTCTCAAAATAACAAACACAAACACAATAAACTAACAACTAGGGCAACACAAAACAAAAACGCCTCGCACGAACCGCCCACAAAAAGGACAAGCACACGCACAGCCTCTGCTGACGACCACGACGCAGCGGCACGCTGCTCCTGTCCCGCGCCCCGCGCCCCACTCGATTCACAACTCACGCGACACCGTCAACGACGGGCTCGCTTCCCGCAACCTACCACCTTTCCGCCACGACGCACAGCCCCAGCCCCACCCGACGACGCCCGTGGCAACGACTGCACTTTCACCACCGCCTCCCCCTTCCCCCCCAAAACAACACACACACACACACACACAGCCAGCCAAAAACGCACTCGCGACCCACACATGCACGTGCATCGGCACACGCCAACCAGTCAACGTCGACAACCACACGCAAGGCTCGAAACGAAACCGGCGTCCTTCCACGTTGCCATCAAGCTACGCGACACAAGACACAAGGAACCAACACAACAGCCGGCCCCACTAATTCCCACTCTCACGCCGCAAAAAGCACACCGAAACCGCCAAACGCACGCACATTCCCCTTCGCACCGACACCACCGACCGGCTCGCTACCACACACCTCTCGGCAGCCGTTTCACGCCAATTCGCCACACCGCCCACACAGTCGACAAGCGCCCGCCCTGTACGGCACACGCAACGACGCAGCGCAGCAAAGGGCGCCCGCAACACATACCTCTCCGCCGCCCGACGCGCCAACCGCCACACCACACCGCCAGCCACTCGCAAATTGTGCACTGCCACCAGCCACACGTCCAACACGCCGCGCCGCCTCCGGCCACCCGCCAGGGGGCGCTCACGTCCGCGACAACAGCGCGGCCCGCCGGGCCGGGCCGAACCGAACCGAGCCGCCGCTGCTCTGCACTCGGCACGGCCACACCCTGCTGCAGACCGGGCTCGTCCCTCTGTACGCGTCTGCCTGCGCATCAACACAACACGACCTTTTTTTTTTTTCTCTCTCTACCGCCATCCCTCCTTCTCGCGTTTTACTCGTTGTTGCAGCAGCGGCGCACACCTACACATCCACAGCCACCAGCCGAGCCGGCCTCACCTCAGGGCCCGCCGCCAGCGTCTCCTCCTCGGGCACAGGTGCGGTGCTGTGGCCGCCCATCCAACCGCATTGCTGGCCGTCCAGCCACCAGGCGTTCCCACTGCCGCGAGCCACGCCGCGCACCGACCCTGCTGCAGAAAACGAAGCATAGCCAGAGACCGACCGATACACAAAGCAAGCCGTCGCCTCGCCTCTTGTCCTTCCTGCCTTCCTTCCGCCCCCGCCCTTCTCACACCACCGCCTCTCCACTTTCGCCCACCCCCCCCTCCTTTTCTTTTTTTTTTTTTTTGTTTCTTTCTTTCTTTCTTTCTCTCCTTCCCGCCATGGCGGTTACGGCACCGCCTGCAGCGGCAGATTTTTTGCGCCCACACGCCTACTCCTACCACCATTAACCTTGCCCTGCCCTGCCCATCAACGTCGCAGTCGAACCGACGCGTGCCAACACACTGCCCACGTTCCTTTCTCTTTTCGGCCTACGCCCATTACGCGCCGCCGCCACAGCACCTTCCCTTCCCACAACACACCGACGTCATCACACGCACCCAAAACAGGGGCCACGACCGTGTTCCTCGCCCACTCCCATCCCGCACGGTACGCACATTCCCAACTACTACCGCGCACCCTCCCTTTCCAATCTGTGTGTCTCTGTGTCTGTGTCCTGTCCGCGCGTGACGCCTCTCAACATCCGCCGTCCCCCGTCCCGTTTTCGCCCCCATGCCGTCGTCGCGCCGCCTCCTCCCCGTCCACCGCCGCCCCTGTCCGCCCCGCACCACACCATACACCGCTGCTTGTCCCGGCCGTTGCCACCAAAGGCGCCGACCGCAAACGCGCCACGCCGCAGCCCCCGTGCGTCTCGCGCTCGCTTGCATCTCCGTGCCGACGCTGCCTCTCTTCCCACTCGCACTCGACCTCGACAACACAGTCTTTGGCTCCGCCACTGCGTGTTCCGGTGGTACGCACGCTGCAACACGTATGTATTCATTACCAGAGCGATGGCGAGGCATGACAGCATCTCTGTCTGACCAGAGAGTTCTTTATCGCTGCTAGTCGGCGCTTGGACCGCGCCAGACGACAGTAGTGGCACGCACCGGGTCGCCAGGAACAGTTGTTATATATATTGTAGCGCGAGTCGGGAGAGGTAGTAGTCGGTCGACAGTAGTAGCGGGTCGACGGTTGTACTGAGCGGGCGTCGGCGGCGTGCTCTGCTCGTCTCGCGACTCTGGTCACGGTTCGGGACGATGTATAGTATATTGTGTTATAATCAAAAGGTGGTGTGACGCTGCATTGCGCAAATCTGATAACGTATGTTCATTGTACTTCTTTTGTTCAACAACAAAAGCCCCACTATTACTTTTTTTCTAAAGTAACTTTTGTCTCTTAACGAAAAACATTCACTTTTTAAAGACTACTTCCTATGGCATTTCCCTCCAAGGAGTGCAATTAATTACCAGCCAGCACTCATTCATTGCACACAGCTGTGTAAGGGGTATCTACAATTGAGGAGCGGATATAAATGCAATTTTTTGTTTTTTTTTTTTTTTTGTGTGTGTGTGTTGTAACCTCCCAGCAAAATTTAAAATAATGGACAATGTTATTTACGGATGCTAATGGACATTGCGCTAATTGTAACCTCGCCCACAATGAGAGGTATTGAAAATGGCAACAAAAATGTGAAATTCGCAATCTGACTCAAATATAAAGTCTTCACACAACATTTACAAACGTCCGTTCAGTGACAAGAAACTTCAATTAAACCGAAATATCGGTCTTTGGCCCTGTGCAAAACAATCAGAATTAAAGTCTTACCTCCGAATAAATGGATGTCACATTTCTGCTCTGGTTGTTGCGCAGCGCTTGGAGGAACTGCATTTGCAAATAATAATATTCTCTTTTTTTGTGATTTTAGTGACATTTTTCTTCAAAGCAGTGGAATGAAATGTGAAGTGCAACGAACTCTTTAGTTCAATAACAAATTAAATGTTTGAAAAATGCTTTTGAAATAAAAATTATTATTGGGGAACTTGTTGGAGAATAATTACACTTTTTCATTATCTAATGATTATATTAATTAACAGTATACCTTATTCACCATCTTGACCAGTGTTGCCGACCACCTACATCACACAACCGCACTCGGCTGCTACTACTGACCGACCGCTCTGCATGACGACTATTAGCGTACTGCACGCGACGACTACTGACAGAGTACAGCCCTCAACTACACAGAGCTACGGACTCGCAACGACTACTGACAGACAGACTGACTGACTGAGAACCGCTCGCAACACTCGCGCAGTCCAGCGCAAACTCTCTGGTCACAGATGCTACAACGTCTCGCCATCGCTACTATGTTACATACGTGTTTCAGTGTCTTTTTCATTGGGGTAACGATCTTTGGCTCTTTTTATTCTGAATACAGGGCCAAAGGTCAACGCTGCTGCCCTTATACAATTTATCAGGTTTCATTATGTCTGTTGCAATGTTACATACGGTTCACTCTTTCATTAATATTACCGTTGGGTTTGTTTTGTAGGGACGTTAACATTCTGGCACATTTTTATTATCATCGGACTCTCTGCTATTTGTGCAGGGAGGTTATACCTGGGTCCATTTCCATTTCCATTTACATTTTAATATTGATAGACTTTTTGTTTTCTTTTTTGTTTCTTGTTGTTTTTCCTTCTTTTTTTTTGTTGTTTTTTTTTTTTTTGTTTTGTTTTTCCCGCTCTCACCACCACCGCCGCATCACGCCTTCCGTTTTCTTGGTTTCTTTTCTGTTCTTCAACTGCTTCAACATCACCGCGCCCCATTTCCACACCACAGCCATCAGCCTCCAAGACGGGCGGGCGCAGTGTGCCATTTCCGGCGCACAAGCACACCCGTACGGTACTCTCCTCGCCCCCACGCCACCAACAACACAGCGACCACGCGGCTTTCAGGCATGGCACGGCACGGCACGGCACGGCACGGCACGGCACGGCACCGGCGAAATGCGCCGCCCCCGCCCCTCCGCGCATCCGTCCGTCTCGCCACGTTCACTGACAGCCGCGTCTGCGGCTACACCACGACAACCACAACACAACACCGCTCCCCTCCCTGGCAACTCACATTGTTTTTCTCCTCCTCTTTTGCACAAACCACAACGCCGAGCACAGGCGCAAGCCACCCACACCGCGCCCCTCCCCGTCCCGTCTTTGGCCGCCGCTCCTCGTTTCCTCGTTTGCCCCCTCCCATCTCCCGAAATGCCATGCCAGCAGCGTTACGCATGCCCCTCCCCTGTCCACACAACACTACCGCCTAACGAACAGCCTTTTCCGGGCCACATCCAGGGCACGCCCACCTCCAAACACTGCCAATTCACGGACGCACAC
The DNA here is from genome assembly GCF_023864345.2 of Schistocerca serialis cubense. Lineage (NCBI taxonomy): Eukaryota > Metazoa > Arthropoda > Insecta > Orthoptera > Acrididae > Schistocerca > Schistocerca serialis. Next base: position 22,531 of record NW_026048027.1, read on the forward strand.
ACTCACTCACTTTCTCGACACCTTTCTGTACGGAGGGTGCGTCATCTCGACCGTGACAGAGTGACGGCAACTATCGACGATCCATTTCCCCCCACTGGTAAAACATGTCCACTAACACCTACATACATCATTCAAGTACACAGACAATAGCATACACACAATGGGAGGGCACACGAACATGGACGGCACGGCACTGTCATACACTCTTCCTCAGAACCATATCAACAAACGTTACGTACATCCGGGAAAGCGAAAGCGAACGCGAAAGCGAAAGCAAAAGCAAAAGCAAAGGCAAAGCCCAATGCAGCCGTCAAAGGTAACGTTCACCACGGCAGACACTTGCAGCCGCGCCGCCGTTAAACGCATTTCAGTGCGGCTCCAATACGCCTCCGACACGGGAACGTTCCGTTGCTCTACGAATGCGTTTCTCCCCTTTTTCCCTTCCTCTCTCTTTTGCCCCCCCCCCTCCTTGCACTCTCGCCTCATTCCTCACGTTCTGCCCAGACATTCGACCGATCAAAGTCAACCTTTCGTTACCGTTCTCAGCGCGACGGTGTACAACAGTATGACGGGTGTGCCCAAGACTTCGGTTCAGTTGCGTGACGCCGGTCTATCGCGCCGATCGACAGTTACTCAGGGGGCGACGGATCGGACCACGTCACCGACACACAAAACACTTTCAAACAAACAAATACATACCGGATGGACACAGACAAACACGTGTACAGACATTCGCCAAACAAACGACCGCCGCCGCCGCCGTCGTCGTCTAGCGTGCATCTTGAATGACGACATCGGTGTGCGTGCGTCGTACGCAATCAGTCAGACACGGCTATCAAACATCAGAGTCGAATGGTACATCATCGTGCGTGTCGCCGTACACGTACAGTACAATACAACAACAATGCGTCTTAATGGCACGTTCATTTCAACGTCACTCACACACCTCCACGCTGCAGTTACGTCGCACCATTGTCAAACTCGGCGTACAGCAAAGGGAATAGTGGGCGGCAAAAAAAACCAAACAAAAACATTTCACATTTCACCCTCGCCATGTATGATGTGCAAAAAAACAAACCCGCAAACGGCCGTCGTTACGGTGACACAAAAGTCGCCGATCACACTGTCCCCCCCTCGCAGACGGGTCTCACACACACACACACACCAACAACACCAATGGGTCAAAAACCACGCCAACGAGGCGTGCCACCATTCCACGCCACGGCGACCAACCTCGTGGCCGTACCCCGCGCAACACGCTTTGACGCGCCCCCCCACCCACAATCAAAATGCACACACACACATCACAGCCGTCCACACAAACAACAACAATTCCGCCCTTCCCGCAAAAGGCAAGTTGGTGGCCCTGAAAAGGGCCGTTTTGCCGCTCTCGCAACGGAGGAGCCTTCTCCATCCTTCCTTCCATTCCAGAGCCACCTCCTTACTTGGAGCTCGTGTACTTGGTCACCGCCTTCGTGCCCTCGCTCACGGCGTGCTTGGCCAGCTCGCCAGGCAGCAACAGCCGCACAGCGGTCTGGATCTCGCGGGACGTGATGGTCGAGCGCTTGTTGTAGTGCGCCAGGCGAGAAGCCTCGGCCGCAATGCGCTCGAAAATGTCGTTCACGAAGCTGTTCATGATGCTCATCGCCTTCGACGAGATGCCCGTGTCAGGGTGCACCTGCTTCAGCACCTTGTAGATGTAGATGGCATAGCTCTCCTTCCTCTTGCGCTTCTTCTTCTTGTCGCCCTTCGAAATGTTCTTCTGCGCCTTGCCAGCCTTCTTGGCGGCCTTCCCGCTAGTCTTGGGCGGCATCTCGAACCAACGTACGGCAGCAGCAACACCAGTAGCAAGCGCTCCGCTCTAGTCAGCGTCTCCCCACACAGTGGCACCCGCCGCCAGCCGCCGCCGCACCTTTACCA
>NW_026048028.1:0-24424 GCF_023864345.2 Schistocerca serialis cubense
CTCGTATCTGCCTTGACACATTTTCTGGCTGTGAATTATTCCACTTGCATGGCAGTGTGCGCATGTTGGTGTGTTAAAAATTCTGGAGGCGCTGGGTATCGATCCCAGTACCTCTCGCATGCTAAGCGAGCGCTCTACCATCTGAGCTACGCCCCCTGCTGACGAACTGCGCTACATACAGTCATATCAATTGCACACACCCTTGCACTCCAATTATTCCGCAGACAAACACTACTCTCAATGTGTCTGTGAGGGTGTCTTTCAGGTTTCCTGCATTCTGTATCGAATCGTAGTTGGCCAAAATCAAAGTGGCACGCACGACGTCGAAAATAGCGTTCGGCCAACGCTCTGAGGTAGACGAAAGTGTTGTTCACTCTCTAGACTTCACTGAGGTTAGGCCGTTTTACCCAAGGCAGATTTGCACTCGATGACACCTCGACAACAGCCGGTCCTCACATTTACGTCTTGCTCTCCTTACGTCAGTATACGAGTCTGTGACGCTGGCTTTGCAACAGCTTGCGTGCCTTTAGGCTCGCCGCGACCAACACTTACCACGCACTGACCACAAAACATGGAGGCGCCGGGGCTTGAACCCGGGACCTTTCACATGCAAAGCGAACGCTCTACCAACTGAGCTACGCCCCCAAGCACAACCAAGCTGCGCTGTTCTCCATTCTTTACTACTCTTATGTGCACGGACACGATGGTTGGTTGGTTTGCAGGGCTGAAGGGAACAGAGTACAAAGGCGCGGACGCGTTCATATACACAAGAGTTCCAAGTAGTTTCGATGCTCTGGTATTACGACTGCAAATTCCGTCCGTTTTTAACGTCTTAAATTGAAGGGCCAGTCACAAGTTGCTCTGTTTTCACTCCATGTCGACAATCACACAGCACCTGAGGTAACAAGCACATCTGAAGCCCCATTGTGCACTCGACTGTTCATGCCAACTCACTGCCTCGCACTTTACTACTGTGTACCACTCTTGTCGTCCAACTGCAAAAGACTGGGCCACAACAAGTTTCCGCGTCTCCATTGCACTGCGCAAACTACGAAACGCTCCCCAAACATGGCACTCACCCATGCAGACGACTTTTCCGACTTTACACGACGCTCACGCAACGCTCACGCTAGTGACAGCCTTATTTAGAGCTTGTCGTCGCGCCCAAGCGAGTGAGCACATTTCGCCTACGGCTTAGGCCGCCCACCTAGTGTGGCTGCTCGGTGTCTGCAGGCAGCGAGGGGCTGCAAGCTTTCCGTATTCGCGCCTATGTCACCTCTGCTTGCTTGTCAGAGACAGAGTATCGCAAAACATACAACTCACTCCATGAATTGATTGCTACGGCATCTGTCATCAGCAGTCACAACTAGCAACACCAGTAGCAGCCGACTGCACGTAAAGAATTGGAATGTGCAGTGGGATTTTTGTGAATTCGGCGCAAGGCTCATCTTTCCGACATAGGTTTGAGAATCTTATGGGAACACGAGTACTGTTTCTAAATTAAGTGTAGTGGTTGGAGGAGGGTACTTCCTGCGCATTACAGCACGCTTGCCAATTGTGGCTGCTAATCGTTCGCTCGTATCTGCCTTGACACATTTTCTGGCTGTGAATTATTCCACTTGCATGGCAGTGTGCGCATGTTGGTGTGTTAAAAATTCTGGAGGCGCTGGGTATCGATCCCAGTACCTCTCGCATGCTAAGCGAGCGCTCTACCATCTGAGCTACGCCCCCTGCTGACGAACTGCGCTACATACAGTCATATCAATTGCACACACCCTTGCACTCCAATTATTCCGCAGACAAACACTACTCTCAATGTGTCTGTGAGGGTGTCTTTCAGGTTTCCTGCATTCTGTATCGAATCGTAGTTGGCCAAAATCAAAGTGGCACGCACGACGTCGAAAATAGCGTTCGGCCAACGCTCTGAGGTAGACGAAAGTGTTGTTCACTCTCTAGACTTCACTGAGGTTAGGCCGTTTTACCCAAGGCAGATTTGCACTCGATGACACCTCGACAACAGCCGGTCCTCACATTTACGTCTTGCTCTCCTTACGTCAGTATACGAGTCTGTGACGCTGGCTTTGCAACAGCTTGCGTGCCTTTAGGCTCGCCGCGACCAACACTTACCACGCACTGACCACAAAACATGGAGGCGCCGGGGCTTGAACCCGGGACCTTTCACATGCAAAGCGAACGCTCTACCAACTGAGCTACGCCCCCAAGCACAACCAAGCTGCGCTGTTCTCCATTCTTTACTACTCTTATGTGCACGGACACGATGGTTGGTTGGTTTGCAGGGCTGAAGGGAACAGAGTACAAAGGCGCGGACGCGTTCATATACACAAGAGTTCCAAGTAGTTTCGATGCTCTGGTATTACGACTGCAAATTCCGTCCGTTTTTAACGTCTTAAATTGAAGGGCCAGTCACAAGTTGCTCTGTTTTCACTCCATGTCGACAATCACACAGCACCTGAGGTAACAAGCACATCTGAAGCCCCATTGTGCACTCGACTGTTCATGCCAACTCACTGCCTCGCACTTTACTACTGTGTACCACTCTTGTCGTCCAACTGCAAAAGACTGGGCCACAACAAGTTTCCGCGTCTCCATTGCACTGCGCAAACTACGAAACGCTCCCCAAACATGGCACTACACCCATGCAGACGACTTTTCCGACTTTACACGACGCTCACGCAACGCTCACGCTAGTGACAGCCTTATTTAGAGCTTGTCGTCGCGCCCAAGCGAGTGAGCACATTTCGCCTACGGCTTAGGCCGCCCACCTAGTGTGGCTGCTCGGTGTCTGCAGGCAGCGAGGGGCTGCAAGCTTTCCGTATTCGCGCCTATGTCACCTCTGCTTGCTTGTCAGAGACAGAGTATCGCAAAACATACAACTCACTCCATGAATTGATTGCTACGGCATCTGTCATCAGCAGTCACAACTAGCAACACCAGTAGCAGCCGACTGCACGTAAAGAATTGGAATGTGCAGTGGGATTTTTGTGAATTCGGCGCAAGGCTCATCTTTCCGACATAGGTTTGAGAATCTTATGGGAACACGAGTACTGTTTCTAAATTAAGTGTAGTGGTTGGAGGAGGGTACTTCCTGCGCATTACAGCACGCTTGCCAATTGTGGCTGCTAATCGTTCGCTCGTATCTGCCTTGACACATTTTCTGGCTGTGAATTATTCCACTTGCATGGCAGTGTGCGCATGTTGGTGTGTTAAAAATTCTGGAGGCGCTGGGTATCGATCCCAGTACCTCTCGCATGCTAAGCGAGCGCTCTACCATCTGAGCTACGCCCCCTGCTGACGAACTGCGCTACATACAGTCATATCAATTGCACACACCCTTGCACTCCAATTATTCCGCAGACAAACACTACTCTCAATGTGTCTGTGAGGGTGTCTTTCAGGTTTCCTGCATTCTGTATCGAATCGTAGTTGGCCAAAATCAAAGTGGCACGCACGACGTCGAAAATAGCGTTCGGCCAACGCTCTGAGGTAGACGAAAGTGTTGTTCACTCTCTAGACTTCACTGAGGTTAGGCCGTTTTACCCAAGGCAGATTTGCACTCGATGACACCTCGACAACAGCCGGTCCTCACATTTACGTCTTGCTCTCCTTACGTCAGTATACGAGTCTGTGACGCTGGCTTTGCAACAGCTTGCGTGCCTTTAGGCTCGCCGCGACCAACACTTACCACGCACTGACCACAAAACATGGAGGCGCCGGGGCTTGAACCCGGGACCTTTCACATGCAAAGCGAACGCTCTACCAACTGAGCTACGCCCCCAAGCACAACCAAGCTGCGCTGTTCTCCATTCTTTACTACTCTTATGTGCACGGACACGATGGTTGGTTGGTTTGCAGGGCTGAAGGGAACAGAGTACAAAGGCGCGGACGCGTTCATATACACAAGAGTTCCAAGTAGTTTCGATGCTCTGGTATTACGACTGCAAATTCCGTCCGTTTTTAACGTCTTAAATTGAAGGGCCAGTCACAAGTTGCTCTGTTTTCACTCCATGTCGACAATCACACAGCACCTGAGGTAACAAGCACATCTGAAGCCCCATTGTGCACTCGACTGTTCATGCCAACTCACTGCCTCGCACTTTACTACTGTGTACCACTCTTGTCGTCCAACTGCAAAAGACTGGGCCACAACAAGTTTCCGCGTCTCCATTGCACTGCGCAAACTACGAAACGCTCCCCAAACATGGCACTCACCCATGCAGACGACTTTTCCGACTTTACACGACGCTCACGCAACGCTCACGCTAGTGACAGCCTTATTTAGAGCTTGTCGTCGCGCCCAAGCGAGTGAGCACATTTCGCCTACGGCTTAGGCCGCCCACCTAGTGTGGCTGCTCGGTGTCTGCAGGCAGCGAGGGGCTGCAAGCTTTCCGTATTCGCGCCTATGTCACCTCTGCTTGCTTGTCAGAGACAGAGTATCGCAAAACATACAACTCACTCCATGAATTGATTGCTACGGCATCTGTCATCAGCAGTCACAACTAGCAACACCAGTAGCAGCCGACTGCACGTAAAGAATTGGAATGTGCAGTGGGATTTTTGTGAATTCGGCGCAAGGCTCATCTTTCCGACATAGGTTTGAGAATCTTATGGGAACACGAGTACTGTTTCTAAATTAAGTGTAGTGGTTGGAGGAGGGTACTTCCTGCGCATTACAGCACGCTTGCCAATTGTGGCTGCTAATCGTTCGCTCGTATCTGCCTTGACACATTTTCTGGCTGTGAATTATTCCACTTGCATGGCAGTGTGCGCATGTTGGTGTGTTAAAAATTCTGGAGGCGCTGGGTATCGATCCCAGTACCTCTCGCATGCTAAGCGAGCGCTCTACCATCTGAGCTACGCCCCCTGCTGACGAACTGCGCTACATACAGTCATATCAATTGCACACACCCTTGCACTCCAATTATTCCGCAGACAAACACTACTCTCAATGTGTCTGTGAGGGTGTCTTTCAGGTTTCCTGCATTCTGTATCGAATCGTAGTTGGCCAAAATCAAAGTGGCACGCACGACGTCGAAAATAGCGTTCGGCCAACGCTCTGAGGTAGACGAAAGTGTTGTTCACGTCTCTAGACTTCACTGAGGTTAGGCCGTTTTACCCAAGGCAGATTTGCACTCGATGACACCTCGACAACAGCCGGTCCTCACATTTACGTCTTGCTCTCCTTACGTCAGTATACGAGTCTGTGACGCTGGCTTTGCAACAGCTTGCGTGCCTTTAGGCTCGCCGCGACCAACACTTACCACGCACTGACCACAAAACATGGAGGCGCCGGGGCTTGAACCCGGGACCTTTCACATGCAAAGCGAACGCTCTACCAACTGAGCTACGCCCCCAAGCACAACCAAGCTGCGCTGTTCTCCATTCTTTACTACTCTTATGTGCACGGACACGATGGTTGGTTGGTTTGCAGGGCTGAAGGGAACAGAGTACAAAGGCGCGGACGCGTTCATATACACAAGAGTTCCAAGTAGTTTCGATGCTCTGGTATTACGACTGCAAATTCCGTCCGTTTTTAACGTCTTAAATTGAAGGGCCAGTCACAAGTTGCTCTGTTTTCACTCCATGTCGACAATCACACAGCACCTGAGGTAACAAGCACATCTGAAGCCCCATTGTGCACTCGACTGTTCATGCCAACTCACTGCCTCGCACTTTACTACTGTGTACCACTCTTGTCGTCCAACTGCAAAAGACTGGGCCACAACAAGTTTCCGCGTCTCCATTGCACTGCGCAAACTACGAAACGCTCCCCAAACATGGCACTCACCCATGCAGACGACTTTTCCGACTTTACACGACGCTCACGCAACGCTCACGCTAGTGACAGCCTTATTTAGAGCTTGTCGTCGCGCCCAAGCGAGTGAGCACATTTCGCCTACGGCTTAGGCCGCCCACCTAGTGTGGCTGCTCGGTGTCTGCAGGCAGCGAGGGGCTGCAAGCTTTCCGTATTCGCGCCTATGTCACCTCTGCTTGCTTGTCAGAGACAGAGTATCGCAAAACATACAACTCACTCCATGAATTGATTGCTACGGCATCTGTCATCAGCAGTCACAACTAGCAACACCAGTAGCAGCCGACTGCACGTAAAGAATTGGAATGTGCAGTGGGATTTTTGTGAATTCGGCGCAAGGCTCATCTTTCCGACATAGGTTTGAGAATCTTATGGGAACACGAGTACTGTTTCTAAATTAAGTGTAGTGGTTGGAGGAGGGTACTTCCTGCGCATTACAGCACGCTTGCCAATTGTGGCTGCTAATCGTTCGCTCGTATCTGCCTTGACACATTTTCTGGCTGTGAATTATTCCACTTGCATGGCAGTGTGCGCATGTTGGTGTGTTAAAAATTCTGGAGGCGCTGGGTATCGATCCCAGTACCTCTCGCATGCTAAGCGAGCGCTCTACCATCTGAGCTACGCCCCCTGCTGACGAACTGCGCTACATACAGTCATATCAATTGCACACACCCTTGCACTCCAATTATTCCGCAGACAAACACTACTCTCAATGTGTCTGTGAGGGTGTCTTTCAGGTTTCCTGCATTCTGTATCGAATCGTAGTTGGCCAAAATCAAAGTGGCACGCACGACGTCGAAAATAGCGTTCGGCCAACGCTCTGAGGTAGACGAAAGTGTTGTTCACTCTCTAGACTTCACTGAGGTTAGGCCGTTTTACCCAAGGCAGATTTGCACTCGATGACACCTCGACAACAGCCGGTCCTCACATTTACGTCTTGCTCTCCTTACGTCAGTATACGAGTCTGTGACGCTGGCTTTGCAACAGCTTGCGTGCCTTTAGGCTCGCCGCGACCAACACTTACCACGCACTGACCACAAAACATGGAGGCGCCGGGGCTTGAACCCGGGACCTTTCACATGCAAAGCGAACGCTCTACCAACTGAGCTACGCCCCCAAGCACAACCAAGCTGCGCTGTTCTCCATTCTTTACTACTCTTATGTGCACGGACACGATGGTTGGTTGGTTTGCAGGGCTGAAGGGAACAGAGTACAAAGGCGCGGACGCGTTCATATACACAAGAGTTCCAAGTAGTTTCGATGCTCTGGTATTACGACTGCAAATTCCGTCCGTTTTTAACGTCTTAAATTGAAGGGCCAGTCACAAGTTGCTCTGTTTTCACTCCATGTCGACAATCACACAGCACCTGAGGTAACAAGCACATCTGAAGCCCCATTGTGCACTCGACTGTTCATGCCAACTCACTGCCTCGCACTTTACTACTGTGTACCACTCTTGTCGTCCAACTGCAAAAGACTGGGCCACAACAAGTTTCCGCGTCTCCATTGCACTGCGCAAACTACGAAACGCTCCCCAAACATGGCACTCACCCATGCAGACGACTTTTCCGACTTTACACGACGCTCACGCAACGCTCACGCTAGTGACAGCCTTATTTAGAGCTTGTCGTCGCGCCCAAGCGAGTGAGCACATTTCGCCTACGGCTTAGGCCGCCCACCTAGTGTGGCTGCTCGGTGTCTGCAGGCAGCGAGGGGCTGCAAGCTTTCCGTATTCGCGCCTATGTCACCTCTGCTTGCTTGTCAGAGACAGAGTATCGCAAAACATACAACTCACTCCATGAATTGATTGCTACGGCATCTGTCATCAGCAGTCACAACTAGCAACACCAGTAGCAGCCGACTGCACGTAAAGAATTGGAATGTGCAGTGGGATTTTTGTGAATTCGGCGCAAGGCTCATCTTTCCGACATAGGTTTGAGAATCTTATGGGAACACGAGTACTGTTTCTAAATTAAGTGTAGTGGTTGGAGGAGGGTACTTCCTGCGCATTACAGCACGCTTGCCAATTGTGGCTGCTAATCGTTCGCTCGTATCTGCCTTGACACATTTTCTGGCTGTGAATTATTCCACTTGCATGGCAGTGTGCGCATGTTGGTGTGTTAAAAATTCTGGAGGCGCTGGGTATCGATCCCAGTACCTCTCGCATGCTAAGCGAGCGCTCTACCATCTGAGCTACGCCCCCTGCTGACGAACTGCGCTACATACAGTCATATCAATTGCACACACCCTTGCACTCCAATTATTCCGCAGACAAACACTACTCTCAATGTGTCTGTGAGGGTGTCTTTCAGGTTTCCTGCATTCTGTATCGAATCGTAGTTGGCCAAAATCAAAGTGGCACGCACGACGTCGAAAATAGCGTTCGGCCAACGCTCTGAGGTAGACGAAAGTGTTGTTCACTCTCTAGACTTCACTGAGGTTAGGCCGTTTTACCCAAGGCAGATTTGCACTCGATGACACCTCGACAACAGCCGGTCCTCACATTTACGTCTTGCTCTCCTTACGTCAGTATACGAGTCTGTGACGCTGGCTTTGCAACAGCTTGCGTGCCTTTAGGCTCGCCGCGACCAACACTTACCACGCACTGACCACAAAACATGGAGGCGCCGGGGCTTGAACCCGGGACCTTTCACATGCAAAGCGAACGCTCTACCAACTGAGCTACGCCCCCAAGCACAACCAAGCTGCGCTGTTCTCCATTCTTTACTACTCTTATGTGCACGGACACGATGGTTGGTTGGTTTGCAGGGCTGAAGGGAACAGAGTACAAAGGCGCGGACGCGTTCATATACACAAGAGTTCCAAGTAGTTTCGATGCTCTGGTATTACGACTGCAAATTCCGTCCGTTTTTAACGTCTTAAATTGAAGGGCCAGTCACAAGTTGCTCTGTTTTCACTCCATGTCGACAATCACACAGCACCTGAGGTAACAAGCACATCTGAAGCCCCATTGTGCACTCGACTGTTCATGCCAACTCACTGCCTCGCACTTTACTACTGTGTACCACTCTTGTCGTCCAACTGCAAAAGACTGGGCCACAACAAGTTTCCGCGTCTCCATTGCACTGCGCAAACTACGAAACGCTCCCCAAACATGGCACTCACCCATGCAGACGACTTTTCCGACTTTACACGACGCTCACGCAACGCTCACGCTAGTGACAGCCTTATTTAGAGCTTGTCGTCGCGCCCAAGCGAGTGAGCACATTTCGCCTACGGCTTAGGCCGCCCACCTAGTGTGGCTGCTCGGTGTCTGCAGGCAGCGAGGGGCTGCAAGCTTTCCGTATTCGCGCCTATGTCACCTCTGCTTGCTTGTCAGAGACAGAGTATCGCAAAACATACAACTCACTCCATGAATTGATTGCTACGGCATCTGTCATCAGCAGTCACAACTAGCAACACCAGTAGCAGCCGACTGCACGTAAAGAATTGGAATGTGCAGTGGGATTTTTGTGAATTCGGCGCAAGGCTCATCTTTCCGACATAGGTTTGAGAATCTTATGGGAACACGAGTACTGTTTCTAAATTAAGTGTAGTGGTTGGAGGAGGGTACTTCCTGCGCATTACAGCACGCTTGCCAATTGTGGCTGCTAATCGTTCGCTCGTATCTGCCTTGACACATTTTCTGGCTGTGAATTATTCCACTTGCATGGCAGTGTGCGCATGTTGGTGTGTTAAAAATTCTGGAGGCGCTGGGTATCGATCCCAGTACCTCTCGCATGCTAAGCGAGCGCTCTACCATCTGAGCTACGCCCCCTGCTGACGAACTGCGCTACATACAGTCATATCAATTGCACACACCCTTGCACTCCAATTATTCCGCAGACAAACACTACTCTCAATGTGTCTGTGAGGGTGTCTTTCAGGTTTCCTGCATTCTGTATCGAATCGTAGTTGGCCAAAATCAAAGTGGCACGCACGACGTCGAAAATAGCGTTCGGCCAACGCTCTGAGGTAGACGAAAGTGTTGTTCACTCTCTAGACTTCACTGAGGTTAGGCCGTTTTACCCAAGGCAGATTTGCACTCGATGACACCTCGACAACAGCCGGTCCTCACATTTACGTCTTGCTCTCCTTACGTCAGTATACGAGTCTGTGACGCTGGCTTTGCAACAGCTTGCGTGCCTTTAGGCTCGCCGCGACCAACACTTACCACGCACTGACCACAAAACATGGAGGCGCCGGGGCTTGAACCCGGGACCTTTCACATGCAAAGCGAACGCTCTACCAACTGAGCTACGCCCCCAAGCACAACCAAGCTGCGCTGTTCTCCATTCTTTACTACTCTTATGTGCACGGACACGATGGTTGGTTGGTTTGCAGGGCTGAAGGGAACAGAGTACAAAGGCGCGGACGCGTTCATATACACAAGAGTTCCAAGTAGTTTCGATGCTCTGGTATTACGACTGCAAATTCCGTCCGTTTTTAACGTCTTAAATTGAAGGGCCAGTCACAAGTTGCTCTGTTTTCACTCCATGTCGACAATCACACAGCACCTGAGGTAACAAGCACATCTGAAGCCCCATTGTGCACTCGACTGTTCATGCCAACTCACTGCCTCGCACTTTACTACTGTGTACCACTCTTGTCGTCCAACTGCAAAAGACTGGGCCACAACAAGTTTCCGCGTCTCCATTGCACTGCGCAAACTACGAAACGCTCCCCAAACATGGCACTCACCCATGCAGACGACTTTTCCGACTTTACACGACGCTCACGCAACGCTCACGCTAGTGACAGCCTTATTTAGAGCTTGTCGTCGCGCCCAAGCGAGTGAGCACATTTCGCCTACGGCTTAGGCCGCCCACCTAGTGTGGCTGCTCGGTGTCTGCAGGCAGCGAGGGGCTGCAAGCTTTCCGTATTCGCGCCTATGTCACCTCTGCTTGCTTGTCAGAGACAGAGTATCGCAAAACATACAACTCACTCCATGAATTGATTGCTACGGCATCTGTCATCAGCAGTCACAACTAGCAACACCAGTAGCAGCCGACTGCACGTAAAGAATTGGAATGTGCAGTGGGATTTTTGTGAATTCGGCGCAAGGCTCATCTTTCCGACATAGGTTTGAGAATCTTATGGGAACACGAGTACTGTTTCTAAATTAAGTGTAGTGGTTGGAGGAGGGTACTTCCTGCGCATTACAGCACGCTTGCCAATTGTGGCTGCTAATCGTTCGCTCGTATCTGCCTTGACACATTTTCTGGCTGTGAATTATTCCACTTGCATGGCAGTGTGCGCATGTTGGTGTGTTAAAAATTCTGGAGGCGCTGGGTATCGATCCCAGTACCTCTCGCATGCTAAGCGAGCGCTCTACCATCTGAGCTACGCCCCCTGCTGACGAACTGCGCTACATACAGTCATATCAATTGCACACACCCTTGCACTCCAATTATTCCGCAGACAAACACTACTCTCAATGTGTCTGTGAGGGTGTCTTTCAGGTTTCCTGCATTCTGTATCGAATCGTAGTTGGCCAAAATCAAAGTGGCACGCACGACGTCGAAAATAGCGTTCGGCCAACGCTCTGAGGTAGACGAAAGTGTTGTTCACTCTCTAGACTTCACTGAGGTTAGGCCGTTTTACCCAAGGCAGATTTGCACTCGATGACACCTCGACAACAGCCGGTCCTCACATTTACGTCTTGCTCTCCTTACGTCAGTATACGAGTCTGTGACGCTGGCTTTGCAACAGCTTGCGTGCCTTTAGGCTCGCCGCGACCAACACTTACCACGCACTGACCACAAAACATGGAGGCGCCGGGGCTTGAACCCGGGACCTTTCACATGCAAAGCGAACGCTCTACCAACTGAGCTACGCCCCCAAGCACAACCAAGCTGCGCTGTTCTCCATTCTTTACTACTCTTATGTGCACGGACACGATGGTTGGTTGGTTTGCAGGGCTGAAGGGAACAGAGTACAAAGGCGCGGACGCGTTCATATACACAAGAGTTCCAAGTAGTTTCGATGCTCTGGTATTACGACTGCAAATTCCGTCCGTTTTTAACGTCTTAAATTGAAGGGCCAGTCACAAGTTGCTCTGTTTTCACTCCATGTCGACAATCACACAGCACCTGAGGTAACAAGCACATCTGAAGCCCCATTGTGCACTCGACTGTTCATGCCAACTCACTGCCTCGCACTTTACTACTGTGTACCACTCTTGTCGTCCAACTGCAAAAGACTGGGCCACAACAAGTTTCCGCGTCTCCATTGCACTGCGCAAACTACGAAACGCTCCCCAAACATGGCACTCACCCATGCAGACGACTTTTCCGACTTTACACGACGCTCACGCAACGCTCACGCTAGTGACAGCCTTATTTAGAGCTTGTCGTCGCGCCCAAGCGAGTGAGCACATTTCGCCTACGGCTTAGGCCGCCCACCTAGTGTGGCTGCTCGGTGTCTGCAGGCAGCGAGGGGCTGCAAGCTTTCCGTATTCGCGCCTATGTCACCTCTGCTTGCTTGTCAGAGACAGAGTATCGCAAAACATACAACTCACTCCATGAATTGATTGCTACGGCATCTGTCATCAGCAGTCACAACTAGCAACACCAGTAGCAGCCGACTGCACGTAAAGAATTGGAATGTGCAGTGGGATTTTTGTGAATTCGGCGCAAGGCTCATCTTTCCGACATAGGTTTGAGAATCTTATGGGAACACGAGTACTGTTTCTAAATTAAGTGTAGTGGTTGGAGGAGGGTACTTCCTGCGCATTACAGCACGCTTGCCAATTGTGGCTGCTAATCGTTCGCTCGTATCTGCCTTGACACATTTTCTGGCTGTGAATTATTCCACTTGCATGGCAGTGTGCGCATGTTGGTGTGTTAAAAATTCTGGAGGCGCTGGGTATCGATCCCAGTACCTCTCGCATGCTAAGCGAGCGCTCTACCATCTGAGCTACGCCCCCTGCTGACGAACTGCGCTACATACAGTCATATCAATTGCACACACCCTTGCACTCCAATTATTCCGCAGACAAACACTACTCTCAATGTGTCTGTGAGGGTGTCTTTCAGGTTTCCTGCATTCTGTATCGAATCGTAGTTGGCCAAAATCAAAGTGGCACGCACGACGTCGAAAATAGCGTTCGGCCAACGCTCTGAGGTAGACGAAAGTGTTGTTCACTCTCTAGACTTCACTGAGGTTAGGCCGTTTTACCCAAGGCAGATTTGCACTCGATGACACCTCGACAACAGCCGGTCCTCACATTTACGTCTTGCTCTCCTTACGTCAGTATACGAGTCTGTGACGCTGGCTTTGCAACAGCTTGCGTGCCTTTAGGCTCGCCGCGACCAACACTTACCACGCACTGACCACAAAACATGGAGGCGCCGGGGCTTGAACCCGGGACCTTTCACATGCAAAGCGAACGCTCTACCAACTGAGCTACGCCCCCAAGCACAACCAAGCTGCGCTGTTCTCCATTCTTTACTACTCTTATGTGCACGGACACGATGGTTGGTTGGTTTGCAGGGCTGAAGGGAACAGAGTACAAAGGCGCGGACGCGTTCATATACACAAGAGTTCCAAGTAGTTTCGATGCTCTGGTATTACGACTGCAAATTCCGTCCGTTTTTAACGTCTTAAATTGAAGGGCCAGTCACAAGTTGCTCTGTTTTCACTCCATGTCGACAATCACACAGCACCTGAGGTAACAAGCACATCTGAAGCCCCATTGTGCACTCGACTGTTCATGCCAACTCACTGCCTCGCACTTTACTACTGTGTACCACTCTTGTCGTCCAACTGCAAAAGACTGGGCCACAACAAGTTTCCGCGTCTCCATTGCACTGCGCAAACTACGAAACGCTCCCCAAACATGGCACTCACCCATGCAGACGACTTTTCCGACTTTACACGACGCTCACGCAACGCTCACGCTAGTGACAGCCTTATTTAGAGCTTGTCGTCGCGCCCAAGCGAGTGAGCACATTTCGCCTACGGCTTAGGCCGCCCACCTAGTGTGGCTGCTCGGTGTCTGCAGGCAGCGAGGGGCTGCAAGCTTTCCGTATTCGCGCCTATGTCACCTCTGCTTGCTTGTCAGAGACAGAGTATCGCAAAACATACAACTCACTCCATGAATTGATTGCTACGGCATCTGTCATCAGCAGTCACAACTAGCAACACCAGTAGCAGCCGACTGCACGTAAAGAATTGGAATGTGCAGTGGGATTTTTGTGAATTCGGCGCAAGGCTCATCTTTCCGACATAGGTTTGAGAATCTTATGGGAACACGAGTACTGTTTCTAAATTAAGTGTAGTGGTTGGAGGAGGGTACTTCCTGCGCATTACAGCACGCTTGCCAATTGTGGCTGCTAATCGTTCGCTCGTATCTGCCTTGACACATTTTCTGGCTGTGAATTATTCCACTTGCATGGCAGTGTGCGCATGTTGGTGTGTTAAAAATTCTGGAGGCGCTGGGTATCGATCCCAGTACCTCTCGCATGCTAAGCGAGCGCTCTACCATCTGAGCTACGCCCCCTGCTGACGAACTGCGCTACATACAGTCATATCAATTGCACACACCCTTGCACTCCAATTATTCCGCAGACAAACACTACTCTCAATGTGTCTGTGAGGGTGTCTTTCAGGTTTCCTGCATTCTGTATCGAATCGTAGTTGGCCAAAATCAAAGTGGCACGCACGACGTCGAAAATAGCGTTCGGCCAACGCTCTGAGGTAGACGAAAGTGTTGTTCACTCTCTAGACTTCACTGAGGTTAGGCCGTTTTACCCAAGGCAGATTTGCACTCGATGACACCTCGACAACAGCCGGTCCTCACATTTACGTCTTGCTCTCCTTACGTCAGTATACGAGTCTGTGACGCTGGCTTTGCAACAGCTTGCGTGCCTTTAGGCTCGCCGCGACCAACACTTACCACGCACTGACCACAAAACATGGAGGCGCCGGGGCTTGAACCCGGGACCTTTCACATGCAAAGCGAACGCTCTACCAACTGAGCTACGCCCCCAAGCACAACCAAGCTGCGCTGTTCTCCATTCTTTACTACTCTTATGTGCACGGACACGATGGTTGGTTGGTTTGCAGGGCTGAAGGGAACAGAGTACAAAGGCGCGGACGCGTTCATATACACAAGAGTTCCAAGTAGTTTCGATGCTCTGGTATTACGACTGCAAATTCCGTCCGTTTTTAACGTCTTAAATTGAAGGGCCAGTCACAAGTTGCTCTGTTTTCACTCCATGTCGACAATCACACAGCACCTGAGGTAACAAGCACATCTGAAGCCCCATTGTGCACTCGACTGTTCATGCCAACTCACTGCCTCGCACTTTACTACTGTGTACCACTCTTGTCGTCCAACTGCAAAAGACTGGGCCACAACAAGTTTCCGCGTCTCCATTGCACTGCGCAAACTACGAAACGCTCCCCAAACATGGCACTCACCCATGCAGACGACTTTTCCGACTTTACACGACGCTCACGCAACGCTCACGCTAGTGACAGCCTTATTTAGAGCTTGTCGTCGCGCCCAAGCGAGTGAGCACATTTCGCCTACGGCTTAGGCCGCCCACCTAGTGTGGCTGCTCGGTGTCTGCAGGCAGCGAGGGGCTGCAAGCTTTCCGTATTCGCGCCTATGTCACCTCTGCTTGCTTGTCAGAGACAGAGTATCGCAAAACATACAACTCACTCCATGAATTGATTGCTACGGCATCTGTCATCAGCAGTCACAACTAGCAACACCAGTAGCAGCCGACTGCACGTAAAGAATTGGAATGTGCAGTGGGATTTTTGTGAATTCGGCGCAAGGCTCATCTTTCCGACATAGGTTTGAGAATCTTATGGGAACACGAGTACTGTTTCTAAATTAAGTGTAGTGGTTGGAGGAGGGTACTTCCTGCGCATTACAGCACGCTTGCCAATTGTGGCTGCTAATCGTTCGCTCGTATCTGCCTTGACACATTTTCTGGCTGTGAATTATTCCACTTGCATGGCAGTGTGCGCATGTTGGTGTGTTAAAAATTCTGGAGGCGCTGGGTATCGATCCCAGTACCTCTCGCATGCTAAGCGAGCGCTCTACCATCTGAGCTACGCCCCCTGCTGACGAACTGCGCTACATACAGTCATATCAATTGCACACACCCTTGCACTCCAATTATTCCGCAGACAAACACTACTCTCAATGTGTCTGTGAGGGTGTCTTTCAGGTTTCCTGCATTCTGTATCGAATCGTAGTTGGCCAAAATCAAAGTGGCACGCACGACGTCGAAAATAGCGTTCGGCCAACGCTCTGAGGTAGACGAAAGTGTTGTTCACGTCTCTAGACTTCACTGAGGTTAGGCCGTTTTACCCAAGGCAGATTTGCACTCGATGACACCTCGACAACAGCCGGTCCTCACATTTACGTCTTGCTCTCCTTACGTCAGTATACGAGTCTGTGACGCTGGCTTTGCAACAGCTTGCGTGCCTTTAGGCTCGCCGCGACCAACACTTACCACGCACTGACCACAAAACATGGAGGCGCCGGGGCTTGAACCCGGGACCTTTCACATGCAAAGCGAACGCTCTACCAACTGAGCTACGCCCCCAAGCACAACCAAGCTGCGCTGTTCTCCATTCTTTACTACTCTTATGTGCACGGACACGATGGTTGGTTGGTTTGCAGGGCTGAAGGGAACAGAGTACAAAGGCGCGGACGCGTTCATATACACAAGAGTTCCAAGTAGTTTCGATGCTCTGGTATTACGACTGCAAATTCCGTCCGTTTTTAACGTCTTAAATTGAAGGGCCAGTCACAAGTTGCTCTGTTTTCACTCCATGTCGACAATCACACAGCACCTGAGGTAACAAGCACATCTGAAGCCCCATTGTGCACTCGACTGTTCATGCCAACTCACTGCCTCGCACTTTACTACTGTGTACCACTCTTGTCGTCAAGACTGGGCCACAACAAGTTTCCGCGTCTCCATTGCACTGCGCAAACTACGAAACGCTCCCCAAACATGGCACTCACCCATGCAGACGACTTTTCCGACTTTACACGACGCTCACGCAACGCTCACGCTAGTGACAGCCTTATTTAGAGCTTGTCGTCGCGCCCAAGCGAGTGAGCACATTTCGCCTACGGCTTAGGCCGCCCAACCTAGTGTGGCTGCTCGGTGTCTGCAGGCAGCGAGGGGCTGCAAGCTTTCCGTATTCGCGCCTATGTCACCTCTGCTTGCTTGTCAGAGACAGAGTATCGCAAAACATACAACTCACTCCATGAATTGATTGCTACGGCATCTGTCATCAGCAGTCACAACTAGCAACACCAGTAGCAGCCGACTGCACGTAAAGAATTGGAATGTGCAGTGGGATTTTTGTGAATTCGGCGCAAGGCTCATCTTTCCGACATAGGTTTGAGAATCTTATGGGAACACGAGTACTGTTTCTAAATTAAGTGTAGTGGTTGGAGGAGGGTACTTCCTGCGCATTACAGCACGCTTGCCAATTGTGGCTGCTAATCGTTCGCTCGTATCTGCCTTGACACATTTTCTGGCTGTGAATTATTCCACTTGCATGGCAGTGTGCGCATGTTGGTGTGTTAAAAATTCTGGAGGCGCTGGGTATCGATCCCAGTACCTCTCGCATGCTAAGCGAGCGCTCTACCATCTGAGCTACGCCCCCTGCTGACGAACTGCGCTACATACAGTCATATCAATTGCACACACCCTTGCACTCCAATTATTCCGCAGACAAAACACTACTCTCAATGTGTCTGTGAGGGTGTCTTTCAGGTTTCCTGCATTCTGTATCGAATCGTAGTTGGCCAAAATCAAAGTGGCACGCACGACGTCGAAAATAGCGTTCGGCCAACGCTCTGAGGTAGACGAAAGTGTTGTTCACTCTCTAGACTTCACTGAGGTTAGGCCGTTTTACCCAAGGCAGATTTGCACTCGATGACACCTCGACAACAGCCGGTCCTCACATTTACGTCTTGCTCTCCTTACGTCAGTATACGAGTCTGTGACGCTGGCTTTGCAACAGCTTGCGTGCCTTTAGGCTCGCCGCGACCGACACTTACCCACGCACTGACCACAAAACATGGAGGCGCCGGGGCTTGAACCCGGGACCTTTCACATGCAAAGCGAACGCTCTACCAACTGAGCTACGCCCCCAAGCACAACCAAGCTGCGCTGTTCTCCATTCTTTACTACTCTTATGTGCACGGACACGATGGTTGGTTGGTTTGCAGGGCTGAAGGGAACAGAGTACAAAGGCGCGGACGCGTTCATATACACAAGACTTCCAAGTAGTTTCGATGCTCTGGTATTACGACTGCAAATTCCGTCCGTTTTTAACGTCTTAAATTGAAGGGCCAGTCACAAGTTGCTCTGTTTTCACTCCATGTCGACAATCACACAGCACCTGAGGTAACAAGCACATCTGGAAGCCCCATTGTGCACTCGACTGTTCATGCCAACTCACTGCCTCGCACTTTACTACTGTGTACCACTCTTGTCGTCCAACTGCAAAAGACTGGGCCACAACAAGTTTCCGCGTCTCCATTGCACTGCGCAAACTACGAAACGCTCCCCAAACATGGCACTCACCCATGCAGACGACTTTTCCGACTTTACACGACGCTCACGCAACGCTCACGCTAGTGACAGCCTTATTTAGAGCTTGTCGTCGCGCCCAAGCGAGTGAGCACATTTCGCCTACGGCTTAGGCCGCCCACCTAGTGTGGCTGCTCGGTGTCTGCAGGCAGCGAGGGGCTGCAAGCTTTCCGTATTCGCGCCTATGTCACCTCTGCTTGCTTGTCAGAGACAGAGTATCGCAAAAACATACAACTCACTCCATGAATTGATTGCTACGGCATCTGTCATCAGCAGTCACAACTAGCAACACCAGTAGCAGCCGACTGCACGTAAAGAATTGGAATGTGCAGTGGGATTTTTGTGAATTCGGCGCAAGGCTCATCTTTCCGACATAGGTTTGAGAATCTTATGGGAACACGAGTACTGTTTCTAAATTAAGTGTAGTGGTTGGAGGAGGGTACTTCCTGCGCATTACAGCACGCTTGCCAATTGTGGCTGCTAATCGTTCGCTCGTATCTGCCTTGACACATTTTCTGGCTGTGAATTATTCCACTTGCATGGCAGTGTGCGCATGTTGGTGTGTTAAAAATTCTGGAGGCGCTGGGTATCGATCCCAGTACCTCTCGCATGCTAAGCGAGCGCTCTACCATCTGAGCTACGCCCCCTGCTGACGAACTGCGCTACATACAGTCATATCAATTGCACACACCCTTGCACTCCAATTATTCCGCAGACAAACACTACTCTCAATGTGTCTGTGAGGGTGTCTTTCAGGTTTCCTGCATTCTGTATCGAATCGTAGTTGGCCAAAATCAAAGTGGCACGCACGACGTCGAAAATAGCGTTCGGCCCAACGCTCTGAGGTAGACGAAAGTGTTGTTCACTCTCTAGACTTCACTGAGGTTAGGCCGTTTTACCCAAGGCAGATTTGCACTCGATGACACCTCGACAACAGCCGGTCCTCACATTTACGTCTTGCTCTCCTTACGTCAGTATACGAGTCTGTGACGCTGGCTTTGCAACAGCTTGCGTGCCTTTAGGCTCGCCGCGACCGACACTTACCACGCACTGACCACAAAACATGGAGGCGCCGGGGCTTGAACCCGGGACCTTTCACATGCAAAAGCGAACGCTCTACCAACTGAGCTACGCCCCCAAGCACAACCAAGCTGCGCTGTTCTCCATTCTTTACTACTCTTATGTGCACGGACACGATGGTTGGTTGGTTTGCAGGGCTGAAGGGAACAGAGTACAAAGGCGCGGACGCGTTCATATACACAAGACTTCCAAGTAGTTTCGATGCTCTGGTATTACGACTGCAAATTCCGTCCGTTTTTAACGTCTTAAATTGAAGGGCCAGTCACAAGTTGCTCTGTTTTCACTCCATGTCGACAATCACACAGCACCTGACGGTAACAAGCACATCTGAAGCCCCATTGTTGCACTCGACTGTTCATGCCAACTCACTGCCTCGCACTTTACTACTGTGTACCACTCTTGTCGTCCAACTGCAAAAGACTGGGCCACAACAAGTTTCCGCGTCTCCATTGCACTGCGCAAACTACGAAACGCTCCCCAAACATGGCACTCACCCATGCAGACGACTTTTCCGACTTTACACGACGCTCACGCAACGCTCACGCTAGTGACAGCCTTATTTAGAGCTTGTCGTCGCGCCCAAGCGAGTGAGCACATTTCGCCTACGGCTTAGGCCGCCCACCTAGTGTGGCTGCTCGGTGTCTGCAGGCAGCGAGGGGCTGCAAGCTTTCCGTATTCGCGCCTATGTCACCTCTGCTTGCTTGTCAGAGACAGAGTATCGCAAAACATACAACTCACTCCATGAATTGATTGCTACGGCATCTGTCATCAGCAGTCACAACTAGCAACACCAGTAGCAGCCGACTGCACGTAAAGAATTGGAATGTGCAGTGGGATTTTTGTGAATTCGGCGCAAGGCTCATCTTTCCGACATAGGTTTGAGAATCTTATGGGAACACGAGTACTGTTTCTAAATTAAGTGTAGTGGTTGGAGGAGGGTACTTCCTGCGCATTACAGCACGCTTGCCAATTGTGGCTGCTAATCGTTCGCGTCGTATCTGCCTTGACACATTTTCTGGCTGTGAATTATTCCACTTGCATGGCAGTGTGCGCATGTTGGTGTGTTAAAAATTCTGGAGGCGCTGGGTATCGATCCCAGTACCTCTCGCATGCTAAGCGAGCGCTCTAACCATCTGAGCTACGCCCCCTGCTGACGAACTGCGCTACATACAGTCATATCAATTGCACACACCCTTGCACTCCAATTATTCCGCAGACAAACACTACTCTCAATGTGTCTGTGAGGGTGTCTTTCAGGTTTCCTGCATTCTGTATCGAATCGTAGTTGGCCAAAATCAAAGTGGCACGCACGACGTCGAAAATAGCGTTCGGCCCAACGCTCTGAGGTAGACGAAAGTGTTGTTCACTCTCTAGACTTCACTGAGGTTAGGCCGTTTTACCCAAGGCAGATTTGCACTCGATGACACCTCGACAACAGCCGGTCCTCACATTTACGTCTTGCTCTCCTTACGTCAGTATACGAGTCTGTGACGCTGGCTTTGCAACAGCTTGCGTGCCTTTAGGCTCGCCGCGACCGACACTTACCACGCACTGACCACAAAACATGGAGGCGCCGGGGCTTGAACCCGGGACCTTTCACATGCAAAGCGAACGCTCTACCAACTGAGCTACGCCCCCAAGCACAACCAAGCTGCGCTGTTCTCCATTCTTTACTACTCTTATGTGCACGGACACGATGGTTGGTTGGTTTGCAGGGCTGAAGGGAACAGAGTACAAAGGCGCGGACGCGTTCATATACACAAGACTTCCAAGTAGTTTCGATGCTCTGGTATTACGACTGCAAATTCCGTCCGTTTTTAACGTCTTAAATTGAAGGGCCAGTCACAAGTTGCTCTGTTTTCACTCCATGTCGACAATCACACAGCACCTGAGGTAACAAGCACATTCTGAAGCCCCATTGTGCACTCGACTGTTCATGCCAACTCACTGCCTCGCACTTTACTACTGTGTACCACTCTTGTCGTCCAACTGCAAAAGACTGGGCCACAACAAGTTTCCGCGTCTCCATTGCACTGCGCAAACTACGAAACGCTCCCCAAACATGGCACTCACCCATGCAGACGACTTTTCCGACTTTACACGACGCTCACGCAACGCTCACGCTAGTGACAGCCTTATTTAGAGCTTGTCGTCGCGCCCAAGCGAGTGAGCACATTTCGCCTACGGCTTAGGCCGCCCACCTAGTGTGGCTGCTCGGTGTCTGCAGGCAGCGAGGGGCTGCAAGCTTTCCGTATTCGCGCCTATGTCACCTCTGCTTGCTTGTCAGAGACAGAGTATCGCAAAACATACAACTCACTCCATGAATTGATTGCTACGGCATCTGTCATCAGCAGTCACAACTAGCAACACCAGTAGCAGCCGACTGCACGTAAAGAATTGGAATGTGCAGTGGGATTTTTGTGAATTCGGCGCAAGGCTCATCTTTCCGACATAGGTTTGAGAATCTTATGGGAACACGAGTACTGTTTCTAAATTAAGTGTAGTGGTTGGAGGAGGGTACTTCCTGCGCATTACAGCACGCTTGCCAATTGTGGCTGCTAATCGTTCGCTCGTATCTGCCTTGACACATTTTCTGGCTGTGAATTATTCCACTTGCATGGCAGTGTGCGCATGTTGGTGTGTTAAAAATTCTGGAGGCGCTGGGTATCGATCCAGTACCTCTCGCATGCTAAGCGAGCGCTCTACCATCTGAGCTACGCCCCCTGCTGACGAACTGCGCTACATACAGTCATATCAATTGCACACACCCTTGCACTCCAATTATTCCGCAGACAAACACTACTCTCAATGTGTCTGTGAGGGTGTCTTTCAGGTTTCCTGCATTCTGTATCGAATCGTAGTTGGCCAAAATCAAAGTGGCACGCACGACGTCGAAAATAGCGTTCGGCCAACGCTCTGAGGTAGACGAAAGTGTTGTTCACTCTCTAGACTTCACTGAGGTTAGGCCGTTTTACCCAAGGCAGATTTGCACTCGATGACACCTCGACAACAGCCGGGTCCTCACATTTACGTCTTGCTCTCCTTACGTCAGTATACGAGTCTGTGACGCTGGCTTTGCAACAGCTTGCGTGCCTTTAGGCTCGCCGCGAACCGACACTTACCACGCACTGACCACAAAACATGGAGGCGCCGGGGCTTGAACCCGGGACCTTTCACATGCAAAGCGAACGCTCTACCAACTGAGCTACGCCCCCAAGCACAACCAAGCTGCGCTGTTCTCCATTCTTTACTACTCTTATGTGCACGGACACGATGGTTGGTTGGTTTGCAGGGCTGAAGGGAACAGAGTACAAAGGCGCGGACGCGTTCATATACACAAGACTTCCAAGTAGTTTCGATGCTCTGGTATTACGACTGCAAATTCCGTCCGTTTTTAACGTCTTAAATTGAAGGGCCAGTCACAAGTTGCTCTGTTTTCACTCCATGTCGACAATCACACAGCACCTGAGGTAACAAGCACATCTGAAGCCCCATTGTGCACTCGACTGTTCATGCCAACTCACTGCCTCGCACTTTACTACTGTGTACCACTCTTGTCGTCCAACTGCAAAAGACTGGGCCACAACAAGTTTCCGCGTCTCCATTGCACTGCGCAAACTACGAAACGCTCCCCAAACATGGCACTCACCCATGCAGACGACTTTTCCGACTTTACACGACGCTCACGCAACGCTCACGCTAGTGACAGCCTTATTTAGAGCTTGTCGTCGCGCCCAAGCGAGTGAGCACATTTCGCCTACGGCTTAGGCCGCCCACCTAGTGTGGCTGCTCGGTGTCTGCAGGCAGCGAGGGGCTGCAAGCTTTCCGTATTCGCGCCTATGTCACCTCTGCTTGCTTGTCAGAGACAGAGTATCGCAAAACATACAACTCACTCCATGAATTGATTGCTACGGCATCTGTCATCAGCAGTCACAACTAGCAACACCAGTAGCAGCCGACTGCACGTAAAGAATTGGAATGTGCAGTGGGATTTTTGTGAATTCGGCGCAAGGCTCATCTTTCCGACATAGGTTTGAGAATCTTATGGGAACACGAGTACTGTTTCTAAATTAAGTGTAGTGGTTGGAGGAGGGTACTTCCTGCGCATTACAGCACGCTTGCCAATTGTGGCTGCTAATCGTTCGCTCGTATCTGCCTTGACACATTTTCTGGCTGTGAATTATTCCACTTGCATGGCAGTGTGCGCATGTTGGTGTGTTAAAAATTCTGGAGGCGCTGGGTATCGATCCCAGTACCTCTCGCATGCTAAGCGAGCGCTCTACCATCTGAGCTACGCCCCCTGCTGACGAACTGCGCTACATACAGTCATATCAATTGCACACACCCTTGCACTCCAATTATTCCGCAGACAAACACTACTCTCAATGTGTCTGTGAGGGTGTCTTTCAGGTTTCCTGCATTCTGTATCGAATCGTAGTTGGCCAAAATCAAAGTGGCACGCACGACGTCGAAAATAGCGTTCGGCCAACGCTCTGAGGTAGACGAAAGTGTTGTTCACTCTCTAGACTTCACTGAGGTTAGGCCGTTTTACCCAAGGCAGATTTGCACTCGATGACACCTCGACAACAGCCGGTCCTCACATTTACGTCTTGCTCTCCTTACGTCAGTATACGAGTCTGTGACGCTGGCTTTGCAACAGCTTGCGTGCCTTTAGGCTCGCCGCGACCGACACTTACACGCACTGACCACAAAACATGGAGGCGCCGGGGCTTGAACCCGGGACCTTTCACATGCAAAGCGAACGCTCTACCAACTGAGCTACGCCCCCAAGCACAACCAAGCTGCGCTGTTCTCCATTCTTTACTACTCTTATGTGCACGGACACGATGGTTGGTTGGTTTGCAGGGCTGAAGGGAACAGAGTACAAAGGCGCGGACGCGTTCATATACACAAGACTTCCAAGTAGTTTCGATGC
>NW_026048029.1:0-41725 GCF_023864345.2 Schistocerca serialis cubense
GAAAACGACCGGTGCGAGCGGCAGCGAGTCGAGCAGCGGAGTGCGTGCCGGCGCAGCAGGGGTGGGGGTGCTTTATGGGCTCGGGTGCGGCGGCCGGTTGCGCGCGCGCCCCATTGGTCGGCGGCCGCAACAGGGCGAGCTGGTAAAGGTGCGGCGGCGGCTGGCGGCGGGTGCCACTGTGTGGGGAGACGCTGACTAGAGCGGAGCGCTTGCTACTGGTGTTGCTGCTGCCGTACGTTCGTTCGAGATGCCGCCCAAGACTAGCGGGAAGGCCGCCAAGAAGGCTGGCAAGGCGCAGAAGAACATTTCGAAGGGCGACAAGAAGAAGAAGCGCAAGAGGAAGGAGAGCTATGCCATCTACATCTACAAGGTGCTGAAGCAGGTGCACCCTGACACGGGCATCTCGTCGAAGGCGATGAGCATCATGAACAGCTTCGTGAACGACATTTTCGAGCGCATTGCGGCCGAGGCTTCTCGCCTGGCGCACTACAACAAGCGCTCGACCATCACGTCCCGCGAGATCCAGACCGCTGTGCGGCTGTTGCTGCCTGGCGAGCTGGCCAAGCACGCCGTGAGCGAGGGCACGAAGGCGGTGACAAAGTACACGAGCTCCAAGTAAGGAGGTGGCTCTGGAATGGAAGGATGGAGAAGGCTCCTCCGTTGCGAGAGCGGCAAAACGGCCCTTTTCAGGGCCACCAACTTGCCTTTTGCGGGAAGGGCGGAATTGTTGTTGTTGTTTGTGTGGACGGCTGTGATGTATGTGTGCATTTTGATTGTGGGCGCGTCAAAGCGTGTTGCGGGGTACGGCCACGAGGTTGGTCGCCGTGGCGTGGAATGGTGGCACGCCTCGTTGGAGTGGTTTTGACCCATTGGTGTTGGGGTGTGTGTGTGTGTGTTACCTGTCTGCGAGGGGGGACAGTGCGATCGGCGACTTTTGTGTCGCCGTAACGACGGCCGTTTGCGGGTTTGTTTTTTTGCACATCATACATGGCGAGGGTGAAATGTGAAATGTTTTTGTTTGGTTGTTTTTGCCGCCCACTATTCCCTTTGCCGTACGCCGAGTTTGACAATGGTGCGACGCAACTGCAGCGTGGAGGTGTGTGAGTGACGTTGAAATGAACGTGCCATTAAGACGCATTGTTGTTGTATTGTACTGTACGTGTACGGCGACACGCACGATGATGTACCATTCGACTCTGATTTTTGATAGCCGTGTCTGACTGATTGCGTACGACGCACGCACACCGATGTCGTCATTCAAGATGCACGCGTGTCCAGTGCAGTACAGTAAGCGCGACGCTAGACGACGACGACGGCGGCGGCGGTCGTTTGTTTGGCGAATGTCTGTACACGTGTTTGTCTGTGTCCATCCGGTATGTATGTATTTGTTTGTTTGAAAGTGTTTTGTGTGTCGGTGACGTGGTCCGATCCGTCGCCCCCTGAGTAACTGTCGATCGGCGCGATAGACCGGCGTCACGCAACTGAACCGAAGTCTTGGGCACACCCGTCATACTGTTGTACACCGTCGCGCTGAGAACGGTAACGAAAGGTTGACTTTGATCGGTCGAATGTCTGGGCAGAACGTGAGGAATGAGGCAAGAGTGCAAGGAGGAAAGGACAGAGGGGGGGCAAAAGAGAGAGGAAGGGAAAAAGGGGAGAAACGCATTCGTAGAGCAACGGAACGTTCCCGCGTCGGAGGCGTATTGGAGCCGCACTGAAATGCGTTTAACGGCGGCGCGGCTGCAAGTGTCTGCCGTGGTGAACGTTACCTTTGACGGCTGCATTGGGCTTTTGCCTTTGCTTTTGCTTTTGCTTTTGCTTTTGCTTTCGCTTTCGCTTTCCCGGATGTACGTAACGTTTGTTGATATGGTTCTGAGGAAGAGTGTATGACAGTGCCGTGCCGTCCATGTTCGTGTGCCCTCCCATTGTGTGTATGCTATTGTCTGTGTACTTGAATGATGTATGTAGGTGTTGGTGGACATGTTGTACCAGTGGGGGGAAATGGATCGTCGATAGTTGCCGTCACTCTGTCACGGTCGAGATGACGCACCCTCCGTACAGAAAGGTGTCGAGAAAGTGAGTGTGTGTGTGTGTGTGTGTGTGCGTGCGTCCGTGAATTGGCAGTGTTTGGAGGTGGGCGTGCCCTGCATGTGGCCCGGAAGGCTGTTCGTTTGGCGGTAGTGTTGTGTGGACAGGGGAGGGGCATGCGTAACGCTGCTGGCATGGCATTTCGGGAGATGGGAGGGGGCAAACGAGGAGCGGCGGCCAAAGACGGGACGGGGAGGGGCGCGGTGTGGGTGGCTTGCGCCTGTGCTCGGCGTTGTGGTTTGTGCAAAAGAGGAGGAGAAAAACAATGAGTTGCCAGGGAGGGGAGCGGTGTTGTGTTGTGGTTGTCGTGGTGTAGCCGCAGACGCGGCTGTCAGTGAACGTGGCGAGACGGACGGATATGCGCGGAGGGGCGGGGGCGGCGCATTTCGCCGGTGCCGTGCCGTGCCTGAAAGCCGCGTGGTCGCTGTGT
This sequence comes from Schistocerca serialis cubense, assembly GCF_023864345.2. Classification (NCBI taxonomy): domain Eukaryota; kingdom Metazoa; phylum Arthropoda; class Insecta; order Orthoptera; family Acrididae; genus Schistocerca; species Schistocerca serialis. Next base: position 2,519 of record NW_026048029.1, read on the forward strand.
TGTTGGTGGCGTGGGGGCGAGGAGAGTACCGTACGGGTGTGCTTGTGCGCCGGAAATGGCACACTGCGCCTGCCCGTCTTGGAGGCTGATGGCTGTGGTGTGGAAATGGGGCGCGGTGATGTTGAAGCAGTTGAAGAACAGAAAAGAAACCAAGAAAACGGAAGGCGTGATGCGGCGGTGGTGGTGAGAGCGGGAAAAACAAAACAACAAAAAAAAAAAAAAACAACAAAAAAAAAAGAAGGAAAAACAACAAGAAACAAAAAAGAACACAAAACGTCTATCAATATTAAAATGTAAATGGAAATGGAAATGGACCCAGGTATAACCTCCCTGCACAAATAGCAGAGAGTCCGATGATAATAAAAATGTGCCAGAAGAATGTTAACGTCCCTACAAAACAAACCCAACGATAAGATTAATGAAAGAATGAACCGTATGTAACATTGCAACAGACATAATGAAACGTGATAAATTGTATAAGGGCAGCAGCGTTGACCTTTGGCCCTGTATTCAGAATAAAAAGAGCCAAAGATCGTTACCCCAATGAAAAAGACACTGAAACACGTATGTAATGTAACATAGCAGCGATGGCGAGACATTGTAGCATCTGTGACCAGAGAGTTTGCGCTGGACCGCGCGAGTGTTGCGAGCGGTTCTCAGTCAGTCAGTCAGTCAGTCAGTCAGTCGTTGCGAGTCTGTAGCTCTGTCTAGTTGAGGGCTGTACTCTGTCAGTAGTCGTCGCGTGCAGTACGCTAATAGTCGTCATGCAGAGCGGTCGGTCAGTAGTAGCAGCCGAGTGCGGTTGTGTGATGTAGGCCGGTCGGCAACACTGGTCAAGATGGTGAATAAGGTATACTGTCAATTAATATAATCATTAGATAATGAAGAATTTTATTTATTGTAATTATTCTCCAACAAGTTCCCCAATAATAATTTCTATTTCAAAAGCATTTTTCAAACATTTAATTTTTTTATTGAACTAAAGAGTTCGTTGCACTTCACATTTCATTCCACTTCTTTGAAGAAAAATGTCACTAAAATCACAAAAAAAAGAGAATATTATTATTTGCAATGCAGTTCCTCCAAGCGCTGCGCAACAACAAGAGCAGAAATGTGACATCCATTTATTCTGAGGTAAGACTTTAAATTCTGATTGTTTTGCACAGGGCCAAAGACCGATATTTCGGTTTAATTGAAGTTTCCTGTCGCTGAACGGACTTTAAATGTTGTGAAGAATTTATATTTGAGTCAGATTGCGAATTGCACATTTTTGTTGCCATTTTCAATACCTCTCATTGTGGGCGAGGTTACAATTAGCGCAATGTCCATTAGCGTCCGTAAATAACATTGTCCATTAGTTTAAAATTTGCGGGGAGGTTACAACACACACAAAAAACAAAAAAAAAAAAAAAAAAAAAAAAAAATTGCATTTATATCCGCCCCTCAATTGTAGATACCCCTTACACAGCTGTGTGCAATGAATGAGTGCTGGCTGGTAATGAATTGCACTCCTTGGAGGGAAATGCCATAGGAAGTAGTCTTTAAAAAGTGAATGTTTTTCGTTAAAAGACAAGAGTTACTTTAGAAAAAAGTAATAGTGGGGCTTTTGTTTGTTGTTGAACAAAATAAGTACAATGAACATACGTTATCAGATTTGCGCAATGCAGCTTCACACTACCTTTTGATTATAACACAATATACTATACATCGTCCCGAACCGTGACCAGAGTCGCGAGACGAGCAGAGCACGCCGCCGACGCCCGCTCAGTACAACCGTCCACCCGCTACTACTGTCGACCGACTACTACCTCTCCCGACTCGCGCTACAATATATATAACAACTGTTCCTGGCGACCCGGTGCGTGCCACTACTGTCGTCTGGCGCGGTCCAAGCGCCGACTAGCAACGATAAATAACTCTCTGGTCAGACAGAGATGCTGTCATGCCTCGCCATCGCTCTGGTAATGAATACGTAGGTGTTGCAGCGTGCGTACCACCGGAACACGCAGTGGCGGAGCCAAAGACTGTGTTGTCGAGGTCGAGTGCGAGCGGGAAGAGAGGCAGCGCCGGCACGGAGATGCAAGCGAGCGCGAGACGCACGGGGGCTGCGGCGTGGCGCGTTTGCGGTGGGCGCCTTTGGTGGCAACGGCCGGGACAAGCAGCGGTGTATGGTGTGGTGCGGGGCGGACAGGGGCGGCGCGACGACGGCATGGGGGCGAAAACGGGACGGGGGACGGCGGATGTTGAGAGGCGTCACGCGCGGACAGGACACAGACACAGAGAGACACACAGATTGGAAAGGGAGGGTGCGCGGTAGTAGTTGGGAATGTGCGTACCGTGCGGGATGGGAGTGGGCGAGGAACACGGTCGTGGCCCCTGTTTTGGGTGCGTGTGGTGACGTCGGTGTGTTGTGGGAAGGGAAGGTGCTGTGGCGGCGGCGCGTAATGGGCGTAGGCCGAAAAGAGAAAGGAACGTGGGCAGTGTGTTGGCAAGCGTCGGTTCGACTGCGACGTTGATGGGCAGGGCAGGGCAAGGTTAATGGTGGTAGGAGTAGGCTTGTGGGCGCAAAAAATCTGCCGCTGCAGGCGGTGCCGTAACCGCCATGGCTGGAAGGAGAGAGGGCCAAAGAAAGAAAGAAAGAAGAAAACAAAAAAAACAAAAAAAAGGAGGGGGGGGGGGGGGGCGAAAGTGGAGAGGCGGTGGTGTGAGAAGGGCGGGGGCGGAAGGAAGGCAGGAAGGACAAGAGGCGAGGCGACGGCTTGCTTTGTGTACCGGTCGGTCTCTGGCTATGCTTCGTTTTCTGCAGCAGGGTCGGTGCGCGGCGTGGCTCGCGGCAGTGGGAACGCCTGGCGGCTGGACGGCCAGCAATGCGGTTGGATGGGCGGCCACAGCACCGCACCTGTGCCCGAGGAGGAGACGCTGGCGGCGGGCCCTGAGGTGAGGCCGGCTCGGCTGGGGCTGTGGATGTGTAGGTGTGCGCCGCTGCTGCAACAACGAGTAAAAACGCGAGAAGAAGGGGTGGCGGTAGAGAGGGAGAAAAAAAAAAAAAAAAAAGGTCGTTGTTGTGTTGATGCGCAGGCAGACGCGTACAGAGAGACGAGCCCGGTCTGCAGCAGGGTGTGGCCGTGCCGAGTGCAGAGCAGCGGCGGCCCGGTTCGGTTCGGTTCGGTTCGGCCCGGCCCGGCGGGCCGCGCTGTTGTCGCGGACGTGAGCGCCCCCTGGCGGGTGGCCGGAGGCGGCGCGGCGTGTTGGACGTGTGGCTGGTGGCAGTGCACAATTTGCGAGTGGCTGGCGGTGTGGTGTGGCGGTTGGCGCGTCGGGCGGCGGAGAGAGAGAGGGAGGAGAGGTATGTGTTGCGGGCGCCCTTTGCTGCGCTGCGTCGTTGCGTGTGCCGTACAGGGCGGGCGCTTGTCGACTGTGTGGGCGGTGTGGCGAATTGGCGTGAAACGGCTGCCGAGAGGTGTGTGGTAGCGAGCCGGTCGGTGTCAGTGCGAAGGGGAATGTGCGTGCGTTTGGCGGTTTCGGTGTGCTTTTTGCGGCGTGAGAGTGGGAATTAGTGGGGCCGGCTGTTGTGTTGGTTCCTTGTGTCTTGTGTCGCGTAGCTTGATGGCAACGTGGAAGGACGCCGGTTTCGTTTCGAGCCTTGCGTGTGGTTGTCGACGTTGACTGGTTGGCGTGTGCCGATGCACGTGCATGTGTGGGTCGCGAGTGCGTTTTTGGCTGGCTGTGTGTGTGTGTGTGTGTTTTGGGGGGGAAGGGGGAGGCGGTGGTGGAAGTGCAGTCGTTGCCACGGGCGTCGTCGGGTGGGGCTGGGGCTGTGCGTCGTGGCGGAAAGGTGGTAGGTTGCGGGAAGCGAGCCCGTCGTTGACGGTGTCGCGTGAGTTGTGAATCGAGTGGGGCGCGGGGCGCGGGACAGGAGCAGCGTGCCGCTGCGTCGTGGTCGTCAGCAGAGGCTGTGCGTGTGCTTGTCCTTTTTGTGGGCGGTTCGTGCGAGGCGTTTTTGTTTTGTGTTGCCCTAGTTGTTAGTTTATTTTGTTTGTGTTTGTTATTTTGAGACGACGACTGGTTGGTGGCGTGCGCGCGAAGTGGCGGTGTGCGCTTCCCGTGTCGTTTGTGTTGTTTTGTTTTTGTGTGTTTTTTTTGTGTTTTGCACTGGGCCCCGGGTGGGTGGTTGGGTGGGTGGGTGCGTGTGTGTCGATTGCCGGCTGGCGAAAGGTGCGCCATCGGCGGGGTGGGTCGCCGGCACAAGTAGAGGCGGCGGCGTTGTTGCTGTTGTTGTGTGGTGTTTGTTTTGTTCGGCTGTGTCGGCGAGCTGTGTTGCGGTGCGTGTGAATGGTGGTGCAAAAGTGCTGGCGTTGGGGCTGCGGCTGCGACGGCGGCGAGCCGCGGGCGCGCATGATAGTGATGTTGTGAACAGCGGCTGTGTACGGTAGTGGTGTTGTTGTAGCACGACGTGCATCCGGGCCGGCGCGGAAAGCGCAGTTGCGGGCGGTTGCCCTTCGGTGCCAGCCATGTCGCGTGAGCGGCGGGTTGCTCTGGTGTCGACACGTGGTGCTCTGGGTTGTTGTGTGGTGCCCTTTGGCCGGTGGGGGTGGTTCGCGTGTGTCTGGTTCGCGCTCGGTATCTGGTCGTGGTCGTGCTGCTCCCCCGTCTGTCGGCGGTTTTCGACGTCGTCTGTACGTTTTTGTTCGTTTGCGGCGTGCCTGCCGACGTCGTCCCGTCGCGACCTTTCAACCGAAAGTGTGGCGCCCGAAGGTGAACGAACGTAACCCTGACCTCGGCGCTTTACGCTGAGCCGAGCGAACCGAACCTAACCCGTGGTGTGGCGAGGTGAGCTCAGCCTGTGAGCCCCTAACGTCTACGTAAGGTAAGCTGTCCGGCTCACGCCTCACGTTTGAACGCTTTTTTTTTTTTTTTTTTTAACCTACGTTTGACGCTTCTTAACCTAGCACTGACCCCTTAACCTAACGTGTAACCTAACCTAACCTAGCCTGTGACGCCTGACGTGTTTGAATGCTTAACCTAAGTTTGACGCTTAACCTAACCCAAGTCCCCTTAACCTAACCCACGTCCACCTAACCTAACCTAACCTAACCTAACCTAGACGTGTAAACGTAATGTGTAACGCGTAACGTGTAAGGTCGGCTGTCGTGTGTGCTGACGGCAGATTGGGTTGGTCTGTAGATTCGGATTGCGGTTTGCCTCGGTCGAGGGGTTGGGTCGGAAGCGGCGAGGGGCGGCGGCGCCTGTTGCGCAGGCGGCGTCCGTTTGCGGCGGGCAATTGTTGAAGAAACGGCTGTGAATGTTGGCGGGCGAGAGGAGGAGGACGGCGCGCGATGTGGCCCGACGGCTGCGGGCCGATCGGGAAACGGCGGGAGGGCGACGGAAGGCGATGGGGCGGCGGAGGCGCGTTTGCACGGCCGTCATCGCCGCACGCCTCGGCTTGTGTGGCTGTGGCGCCGGCCGCGCTGGCCGGGCTGCCGCGGCGACGGTGTGGGAGTTTTGCCGAAGGTTTGGCCATTGTGGCGGGTCGTCGGCTGGGGCTGTGGGGGCGGCATTTGGGCGGGGGCGGCGATTCTCGGCGGGCCGACCCAGGCTGTAGCGCGCGGTAGCTGCAGTTTGGCCGTGGTTTGCGGCGCTGCCGTGGCGACTGGTTGGCGACTGTGGTGTGGCTGTGTGTAGCCCCATCCTCGGTGGTTTGAAAGGCGCGGGCGGTTGTGGCGCAGGTTTGGGGCTGCTCCGCACAGGCTGTCGGACGTTGGGCGGTAGCAAGCGCGGGAGGCGCGGCGCGGCGGCGCGCAGAGTGGCGGCCGCTCTCTCGGCCGTCCGCGCCCGCCCGCGACACTGGCTGGGCCTTGTGATTCTCTGCTCTGCTGCTGTGCTGTGCTTGCGTGCCTGCCTGCCGTCCCGCTCGCTCTCGCTCTCGCTGTGTGTTACGCGCGTCGTCGAAATGGCAGATCAGGCGGCTACGAACGAGACTGCTGCGGCACCCGCCGCCACCGGCACTACGAAGAAGGCCAAGTCTGCGTCGTCTGCGAAGAAGCCGCGCGCCAAGCCTGCGCACCCGCGCACCTCTGAGATGGTGACGGCCGCCATCAAGAGTCTGAAGGAGCGCGGCGGGTCGTCGCTGCAGGCGATCAAGAAGTACATAGCCGCGCACTACAAGCTGGACGCGGAGAAGCTGGCGCCGTTTATCAAGAAGTACCTCAAGTCGGCCGTCGTGGCGGGCGAGCTGGTGCAGACGAAGGGGAAGGGCGCGTCCGGCTCGTTCAAGCTTGCCGGCGCCGGCGGCGGGGGGGCGGCCGAGGGCGGCAAGGCTCGTGCTGGCGGTGCCAAGAAGAAGCGCGCCGCTCCGGCCAGCAAGGAGAAGAAGGGCGCCCGTGCGGCCGGCGCAAAGAAGGCTGGTGGCGTGAAGGCGGCGACCGGTCGGAAGGCGGGCGCCGCCAAGAAGGCGTCTGCGGCGTCGGCCGCTCCCGCGGGTGCGAAGAAGGCGGCTGCGGCCAAGCCGGCCAAGGCCAAGTCGCCGTCGAAGGCGAAGAAGGCCGCCAAGGTTCCGACGAAGAAGCCGAAGGCGCCGCGCCCGAAGAAGGCGACGACGCCGTCTAAGGCGAAGGCTTCGCCCAAGAAGAAGAAGTAGAGTAGAGGAGAAAGAGATGGGAGAAAGGAAGGGTTTGGCGCTTGACTCCGTCGTCCCCACCCCCCGTCGTCGTCTAGTGGCGCGCAAGAGACGCGCGGCCCAAAACGGCCCTTCTCAGGGCCATCAAAGCACGTCGGGGAAGGTTTTGATTGTCGTGTAGCGTCTGGTGTGGGTGTCTGTCTGTCTGGCGTTTCTGTATGCCCGTGGGGATGCTGTTTGCGTGCCGTGGTGGTTGGATTGCGGGGGTCGGTGGCGGGTGTGGGCGGCGGTAGCGGTAAGCGGTGTTGTTGTTGTTGTTGTTGTTGTCGTGGTTGATTGTCGCCGTGTTTGTGGCGGCGGCCGACGGTTGTGGTTTTCTGTCACGTTGTTTTGTTTGAATACGTTGGTTGGCTTGCCTGCGTTCGTTCTTCTCGGATGTCTGTCTTGTCGAGTCGTGTCTGGTCTTTGTTTTGTTTCTTTGTGTGTGTGTGTTATGTTTTGCAACGGGGGGCACGTTGAGATGTGGAAGGAGTCGGCGGGGGATTTCGGTGGCGTGTAGAGCGAGCGAGCGCGCCTGCCTGGCCGTTGGCCGTCGGAGTTGGAGTGCGGGTTTTTTTTGTTTTCGAAACGAAAGCGGCGGCCGGCCAGCCACCCGTGCGGTGTGACGTCGGCCGTTGGGTATTGTGCGCTTTGAGCGCCGGGGAGGGATGATGTGTGATTGTTGCGCGCTGCTAGCAGGCAGGCAGAGTGAGCGGGTGTGGCGGACGGACGGGAAGTGGTGGTTTTTGTTTTTGGGTTGCGGGGCGAGAGGCAGGCGACCGACAAAGTTTGCTCGCGACGGAGAGATGTTAGTGGCCCTGAAAAGGGCCGTTTTTGTTTGTGCGGTGCGGTGCGGTGCGGTGCCGCGGCGCGGTTTAGGCGCGCTCGCCGCGGATGCGGCGCGCGAGCTGGATGTCCTTGGGCATGATGGTGACGCGCTTGGCGTGGATTGCGCACAGGTTGGTGTCTTCGAAGAGGCCGACGAGGTAGGCCTCGCTGGCCTCCTGCAGGGCCATGACTGCGGAGCTCTGGAAGCGCAGGTCGGTCTTGAAGTCCTGGGCGATCTCGCGCACTAGGCGCTGGAATGGCAGCTTGCGGATGAGCAGCTCTGTGCTCTTCTGGTAGCGCCTGATTTCTCGCAGGGCGACGGTGCCCGGCCTGTAGCGGTGGGGCTTCTTGACGCCTCCGGTGGCGGGCGCGCTCTTCCTCGCCGCCTTGGTGGCGAGCTGTTTGCGCGGCGCCTTTCCGCCGGTGGACTTGCGGGCCGTTTGCTTTGTGCGGGCCATAGCGGTAGCGGTAGCGGAGCGGCGTGCGTGGAGGTTAGGTGCGGCGCGGCGTCCGGTGCTGCCTAGACAACGGGCCCGCGCGCCTCCGTGCTGCGCTTATATGCCCTCGGTTGCGCGTGGTGGGGGGAGGGCGGGCCAGAGTCTATATAGGGGGGCGGCGGGCGCGCTGGGCGCAGAGCCGCAGACCACGGAGAAGACGCGCTGGAGACGCCGGCGCGCACGCATCTCTACACGCAGACGGGCGATCATGGCTGGACGCAGGAAGGGCAGCAAGATTGCGGCCGCGCTGGAACTCCTGGTCGATGCGATCGGGACGGACCGCGGACGCAGTCGGCGCCACAAGAAGAAGAAGAGCACCGAGCAGCAATGCTTCAAGTGCCAGAGGATGGGGCACATCGCTAAAGTGTGCAGGGGCACTTTTGCGTGTCTGAAGTGTGCCGAGGCACACGACACGCGAAACTGCACCAAGCCCCGCGACGCGGCTGCCAAGTGCGTGAACTGCGGCGGTGCCCACGCCGCAAACTCGCGCAGCTGCGCCTACGTGCGGGGCTACAGAAGCAGGATGGCCGCCCCACGCCCTGCCGAGGTACCTGGCGTCGAGAAGGACGTCCCACCCCCCCGCTCCCGTGGGGACGGTGGACCATGCCGTCGCGAAGCCACCACGGACGACGCACTGACCGTCTTCCACACCGCCCTTGCGGCCGAAAGGGCCGCCATGAGGGAGGAACTCGTGGCTGTTCACCGCCAGCTGCAACAGCTGCGTGAGGAGCTGCGGGTCCTCAAGAAGACGTCTGCCACCAACGCCAGCTCCACTGCGAGTCGGCCAGCGGGGGTCGACGCCTCCACCCAGACGGTGCCACCCGAGCCGCCAGTTGAGGTGACGGGCGGCGCGGAGGCACCGACGGACATGGAAGTGGAGCAGCCCGCTCTCCCTCCTGACGCGGAGACCGAGCCGCGGGCACACGACGAAGGGACGCACACGGAGACACCCCCAGCTGCTGCGGCGGAGACAGAATGCCGGCCGCTCCCTGCGGAGTACAGTCTGGACTCTATGCTGCAGGTGTTCGCGTCTCTACATGGCCCAGGCGGGAAATTCCAGCTCCCGGACCTGGACATCCCTCTACCCAACATGCCGGAGACCGCTTCCTCGCAAGCTGAAGAAGCGGCAACAGACGAAGAGCTGCCCCTCCCGCTCCCAGACGAGCGGAGCGTGCAGCCCTTCCTTAAGAAGATCGCGGCGTCGCTGAAGGACGGGTCGTACCCTCACGGGGACAACCCATACCCCTTCACGCCGGCGCGCGCGAAGCCACCACTGCCTCACGTACCGTGCGATCTCACGCTCATGCGTGACATGTTGCGTGAGGCAGTAACGAAGAAGGAGCTGATTCGGCTCAATAGCCGCCCCATCTTCACCCCTTCGGACTGGCAACACCTCTGCCGGGTCACACAGAAGTGGGTGATGGAGGAGTGGCGCTCTGGCAGGCGTCAGCCTGCCCCAGAAGACATAGAGATAAACAACTACTTCGCTGGTCAAAAATCAGCGAGGTAGCCGAGGCACATTCCAACTAGAGGCCAAAAGAAGTACGACAACAGAGGAGTTAAGGAGGAACAGCAGCACTACTGCTTAGCCTCCACCATCTCCGGACTGAGGAGGTCCGTGATTTTCGAGCGAGCGCTGGGCGCAGACCGTAGCCGACTCGCCAGCCGCTGCAGCTGCTGTTTGTGCACGTTTTGCTTTGCCCGAGGAAGGAAGGATGACAGGCCGCGGCAAGGGAGGAAAGGGGCTCGGCAAGGGTGGCGCCAAGCGGCACCGCAAGGTGTTGCGCGACAACATCCAGGGCATCACGAAGCCCGCCATCCGCCGCCTGGCTCGCAGGGGCGGCGTGAAGCGCATCTCTGGTCTGATCTACGAGGAGACCCGCGGGGTGCTGAAGGTGTTCCTGGAGAACGTGATCCGCGACGCGGTGACGTACACTGAGCACGCCAAGCGCAAGACTGTGACGGCCATGGACGTGGTGTACGCCCTGAAGAGGCAGGGGCGCACCCTGTACGGTTTCGGCGGTTAGGCTGCGTCGCAGCGGGCGCTGGCCTTCCCGCGGCCGTGCTTGTGGGTGGGAGAGACTAGAAAACGGCCCTTTTCAGGGCCACCACACTGTTCGGAAGTTGAAAAGTGCGAAAGAGTCTGTGTTGTTGTTGCTGCGTGTGTGCGCTGTGTTGTTTGTTTCTTTCCGTTTGAGCGACGTGATGTGGCTGGGAGGGGAGAAGGAAAGGAAACGTGTCATGTGGCTGGCTGGCTGTGTGTGTGTGAGAGTGGAGCTGCTTCGTTTGTGTTTGTTATTGTGTGTCTTTGTATCGATCGCGATGGAGATGGCGGGCTGTGTGTTGTTGTGCGAGAGGCGGTGATTATTTGCTTGCGTGGTTTGGCTCTGTGTGTTAGGCGTGTGGGCATAGGCGGCCGGATCAGCTGTTTCGTTCGTGTCGACGGCCGTTGCGGCGCGCGGGAGTGGAGGGCGGTGTGTCGACACGCCTCCCTTTAACAATGGTCATTATTGCTGCCGTTGTCGTTTGGAAGGCGACTGCGACCGTGCAAAATGTGTGTGTGTGTGTGTGTTGGGCCACACGGGCTGTGTGGACGACAAGATGGCGGACGTGCGCCGGCGGCGGCTGTGCTGTGAAAGTGCAAAGTTAAAAACAAAACAAGGTGCGGCGAGGACGACTGAAATTTTGCTTTGGACGTAGGTTTGTGTGGTGGCCCTGAAAAGGGCCGATTGTTGTGGGCCGAGCCGAGCCGGCAAAGCGCGTTGCGTGCAGGGGAGCACGCGGCGCTGCGATTGCCTGGCCTCCTTTAGGCCTTCTTCTCGGTCTTCTTTGGCAGCAGGACGGCCTGGATGTTGGGCAGGACACCACCCTGTGCGATGGTGACGCCCGACAGGAGCTTGTTGAGCTCCTCGTCGTTGCGGATGGCAAGCTGCAGGTGGCGCGGGATGATGCGCGTCTTCTTGTTGTCGCGGGCCGCGTTTCCGGCCAGCTCGAGCACCTCAGCCGCGAGGTACTCCATGACGGCGGCGAGGTAGACGGGCGCCCCGGCGCCGACGCGCTCTGCGTAGTTTCCCTTGCGCAGGAGGCGGTGGATTCTGCCGACCGGGAACTGGAGCCCAGCCCTGCTTGAGCGGGACTTTGACTTGCCCTTGACTTTGCCTCCCTTTCCGCGTCCGGACATGGCGATTGGGCTAGCGACGGTGCACACGAAACGGAAACGAAAACGACCGGTGCGAGCGGCAGCGAGTCGAGCAGCGGAGTGCGTGCCGGCGCAGCAGGGGTGGGGGTGCTTTATGGGCTCGGGTGCGGCGGCCGGTTGCGCGCGCGCCCCATTGGTCGGCGGCCGCAACAGGGCGAGCTGGTAAAGGTGCGGCGGCGGCTGGCGGCGGGTGCCACTGTGTGGGGAGACGCTGACTAGAGCGGAGCGCTTGCTACTGGTGTTGCTGCTGCCGTACGTTCGTTCGAGATGCCGCCCAAGACTAGCGGGAAGGCCGCCAAGAAGGCTGGCAAGGCGCAGAAGAACATTTCGAAGGGCGACAAGAAGAAGAAGCGCAAGAGGAAGGAGAGCTATGCCATCTACATCTACAAGGTGCTGAAGCAGGTGCACCCTGACACGGGCATCTCGTCGAAGGCGATGAGCATCATGAACAGCTTCGTGAACGACATTTTCGAGCGCATTGCGGCCGAGGCTTCTCGCCTGGCGCACTACAACAAGCGCTCGACCATCACGTCCCGCGAGATCCAGACCGCTGTGCGGCTGTTGCTGCCTGGCGAGCTGGCCAAGCACGCCGTGAGCGAGGGCACGAAGGCGGTGACAAAGTACACGAGCTCCAAGTAAGGAGGTGGCTCTGGAATGGAAGGATGGAGAAGGCTCCTCCGTTGCGAGAGCGGCAAAACGGCCCTTTTCAGGGCCACCAACTTGCCTTTTGCGGGAAGGGCGGAATTGTTGTTGTTGTTTGTGTGGACGGCTGTGATGTATGTGTGCATTTTGATTGTGGGCGCGTCAAAGCGTGTTGCGGGGTACGGCCACGAGGTTGGTCGCCGTGGCGTGGAATGGTGGCACGCCTCGTTGGAGTGGTTTTGACCCATTGGTGTTGGGGTGTGTGTGTGTGTGTTACCTGTCTGCGAGGGGGGACAGTGCGATCGGCGACTTTTGTGTCGCCGTAACGACGGCCGTTTGCGGGTTTGTTTTTTTGCACATCATACATGGCGAGGGTGAAATGTGAAATGTTTTTGTTTGGTTGTTTTTGCCGCCCACTATTCCCTTTGCCGTACGCCGAGTTTGACAATGGTGCGACGCAACTGCAGCGTGGAGGTGTGTGAGTGACGTTGAAATGAACGTGCCATTAAGACGCATTGTTGTTGTATTGTACTGTACGTGTACGGCGACACGCACGATGATGTACCATTCGACTCTGATTTTTGATAGCCGTGTCTGACTGATTGCGTACGACGCACGCACACCGATGTCGTCATTCAAGATGCACGCGTGTCCAGTGCAGTACAGTAAGCGCGACGCTAGACGACGACGACGGCGGCGGCGGTCGTTTGTTTGGCGAATGTCTGTACACGTGTTTGTCTGTGTCCATCCGGTATGTATGTATTTGTTTGTTTGAAAGTGTTTTGTGTGTCGGTGACGTGGTCCGATCCGTCGCCCCCTGAGTAACTGTCGATCGGCGCGATAGACCGGCGTCACGCAACTGAACCGAAGTCTTGGGCACACCCGTCATACTGTTGTACACCGTCGCGCTGAGAACGGTAACGAAAGGTTGACTTTGATCGGTCGAATGTCTGGGCAGAACGTGAGGAATGAGGCAAGAGTGCAAGGAGGAAAGGACAGAGGGGGGGCAAAAGAGAGAGGAAGGGAAAAAGGGGAGAAACGCATTCGTAGAGCAACGGAACGTTCCCGCGTCGGAGGCGTATTGGAGCCGCACTGAAATGCGTTTAACGGCGGCGCGGCTGCAAGTGTCTGCCGTGGTGAACGTTACCTTTGACGGCTGCATTGGGCTTTTGCCTTTGCTTTTGCTTTTGCTTTTGCTTTTGCTTTCGCTTTCGCTTTCCCGGATGTACGTAACGTTTGTTGATATGGTTCTGAGGAAGAGTGTATGACAGTGCCGTGCCGTCCATGTTCGTGTGCCCTCCCATTGTGTGTATGCTATTGTCTGTGTACTTGAATGATGTATGTAGGTGTTGGTGGACATGTTGTACCAGTGGGGGGAAATGGATCGTCGATAGTTGCCGTCACTCTGTCACGGTCGAGATGACGCACCCTCCGTACAGAAAGGTGTCGAGAAAGTGAGTGTGTGTGTGTGTGTGCGTGTGCGTGCGTCCGTGAATTGGCAGTGTTTGGAGGTGGGCGTGCCCTGCATGTGGCCCGGAAGGCTGTTCGTTTGGCGGTAGTGTTGTGTGGACAGGGGAGGGGCATGCGTAACGCTGCTGGCATGGCATTTCGGGAGATGGGAGGGGGCAAACGAGGAGCGGCGGCCAAAGACGGGACGGGGAGGGGCGCGGTGTGGGTGGCTTGCGCCTGTGCTCGGCGTTGTGGTTTGTGCAAAAGAGGAGGAGAAAAACAATGAGTTGCCAGGGAGGGGAGCGGTGTTGTGTTGTGGTTGTCGTGGTGTAGCCGCAGACGCGGCTGTCAGTGAACGTGGCGAGACGGACGGATATGCGCGGAGGGGCGGGGGCGGCGCATTTCGCCGGTGCCGTGCCGTGCCTGAAAGCCGCGTGGTCGCTGTGTTGTTGGTGGCGTGGGGGCGAGGAGAGTACCGTACGGGTGTGCTTGTGCGCCGGAAATGGCACACTGCGCCTGCCCGTCTTGGAGGCTGATGGCTGTGGTGTGGAAATGGGGCGCGGTGATGTTGAAGCAGTTGAAGAACAGAAAAGAAACCAAGAAAACGGAAGGCGTGATGCGGCGGTGGTGGTGAGAGCGGGAAAAACAAAACAAAAGAAAAAAAACAACAAAAAAAAAGAAGGAAAAACAACAAGAAACAAAAAAGAAAACAAAAAGTCTATCAATATTAAAATGTAAATGGAAATGGAAATGGACCCAGGTATAACCTCCCTGCACAAATAGCAGAGAGTCCGATGATAATAAAAATGTGCCAGAAGAATGTTAACGTCCCTACAAAACAAACCCAACGATAAGATTAATGAAAGAATGAACCGTATGTAACATTGCAACAGACATAATGAAACGTGATAAATTGTATAAGGGCAGCAGCGTTGACCTTTGGCCCTGTATTCAGAATAAAAAGAGCCAAAGATCGTTACCCCAATGAAAAAGACACTGAAACACGTATGTAATGTAACATAGCAGCGATGGCGAGACATTGTAGCATCTGTGACCAGAGAGTTTGCGCTGGACCGCGCGAGTGTTGCGAGCGGTTCTCAGTCAGTCAGTCAGTCAGTCAGTCAGTCGTTGCGAGTCTGTAGCTCTGTCTAGTTGAGGGCTGTACTCTGTCAGTAGTCGTCGCGTGCAGTACGCTAATAGTCGTCATGCAGAGCGGTCGGTCAGTAGTAGCAGCCGAGTGCGGTTGTGTGATGTAGGCGGTCGGCAACACTGGTCAAGATGGTGAATAAGGTATACTGTCAATTAATATAATCATTAGATAATGAAGAATTTTATTTATTGTAATTATTCTCCAACAAGTTCCCCAATAATAATTTCTATTTCAAAAGCATTTTTCAAACATTTAATTTTTTTATTGAACTAAAGAGTTCGTTGCACTTCACATTTCATTCCACTTCTTTGAAGAAAAATGTCACTAAAATCACAAAAAAAAGAGAATATTATTATTTGCAATGCAGTTCCTCCAAGCGCTGCGCAACAACAAGAGCAGAAATGTGACATCCATTTATTCTGAGGTAAGACTTTAAATTCTGATTGTTTTGCACAGGGCCAAAGACCGATATTTCGGTTTAATTGAAGTTTCCTGTCGCTGAACGGACTTTAAATGTTGTGAAGAATTTATATTTGAGTCAGATTGCGAATTGCACATTTTTGTTGCCATTTTCAATACCTCTCATTGTGGGCGAGGTTACAATTAGCGCAATGTCCATTAGCGTCCGTAAATAACATTGTCCATTAGTTTAAAATTTGCGGGGAGGTTACAACACACACAAAAAACAAAAAAAAAAAAAAAAAAAAAAAAAATTGCATTTATATCCGCCCCTCAATTGTAGATACCCCTTACACAGCTGTGTGCAATGAATGAGTGCTGGCTGGTAATGAATTGCACTCCTTGGAGGGAAATGCCATAGGAAGTAGTCTTTAAAAAGTGAATGTTTTTCGTTAAAAGACAAGAGTTACTTTAGAAAAAAGTAATAGTGGGGCTTTTGTTTGTTGTTGAACAAAATAAGTACAATGAACATACGTTATCAGATTTGCGCAATGCAGCTTCACACTACCTTTTGATTATAACACAATATACTATACATCGTCCCGAACCGTGACCAGAGTCGCGAGACGAGCAGAGCACGCCGCCGACGCCCGCTCAGTACAACCGTCCACCCGCTACTACTGTCGACCGACTACTACCTCTCCCGACTCGCGCTACAATATATATAACAACTGTTCCTGGCGACCCGGTGCGTGCCACTACTGTCGTCTGGCGCGGTCCAAGCGCCGACTAGCAACGATAAATAACTCTCTGGTCAGACAGAGATGCTGTCATGCCTCGCCATCGCTCTGGTAATGAATACGTAGGTGTTGCAGCGTGCGTACCACCGGAACACGCAGTGGCGGAGCCAAAGACTGTGTTGTCGAGGTCGAGTGCGAGCGGGAAGAGAGGCAGCGCCGGCACGGAGATGCAAGCGAGCGCGAGACGCACGGGGGCTGCGGCGTGGCGCGTTTGCGGTGGGCGCCTTTGGTGGCAACGGCCGGGACAAGCAGCGGTGTATGGTGTGGTGCGGGGCGGACAGGGGCGGCGCGACGACGGCATGGGGGCGAAAACGGGACGGGGGACGGCGGATGTTGAGAGGCGTCACGCGCGGACAGGACACAGACACAGAGAGACACACAGATTGGAAAGGGAGGGTGCGCGGTAGTAGTTGGGAATGTGCGTACCGTGCGGGATGGGAGTGGGCGAGGAACACGGTCGTGGCCCCTGTTTTGGGTGCGTGTGGTGACGTCGGTGTGTTGTGGGAAGGGAAGGTGCTGTGGCGGCGGCGCGTAATGGGCGTAGGCCGAAAAGAGAAAGGAACGTGGGGCAGTGTGTTGGCAAGCGTCGGTTCGACTGCGACGTTGATGGGCAGGGCAGGGCAAGGTTAATGGTGGTAGGAGTAGGCTTGTGGGCGCAAAAAATCTGCCGCTGCAGGCGGTGCCGTAACCGCCATGGCTGGAAGGAGAGAGGGCCAAAGAAAGAAAGAAAGAAGAAAACAAAAAAAACAAAAAAAAGGAGGGGGGGGGGGGGGGGCGAAAGTGGAGAGGCGGTGGTGTGAGAAGGGCGGGGGCGGAAGGAAGGCAGGAAGGACAAGAGGCGAGGCGACGGCTTGCTTTGTGTACCGGTCGGTCTCTGGCTATGCTTCGTTTTCTGCAGCAGGGTCGGTGCGCGGCGTGGCTCGCGGCAGTGGGAACGCCTGGCGGCTGGACGGCCAGCAATGCGGTTGGATGGGCGGCCACAGCACCGCACCTGTGCCCGAGGAGGAGACGCTGGCGGCGGGCCCTGAGGTGAGGCCGGCTCGGCTGGGGCTGTGGATGTGTAGGTGTGCGCCGCTGCTGCAACAACGAGTAAAAACGCGAGAAGAAGGGGTGGCGGTAGAGAGGGAGAAAAAAAAAAAAAAAAAAGGTCGTTGTTGTGTTGATGCGCAGGCAGACGCGTACAGAGAGACGAGCCCGGTCTGCAGCAGGGTGTGGCCGTGCCGAGTGCAGAGCAGCGGCGGCCCGGTTCGGTTCGGTTCGGTTCGGCCCGGCCCGGCGGGGCCGCGCTGTTGTCGCGGACGTGAGCGCCCCCTGGCGGGTGGCCGGAGGCGGCGCGGCGTGTTGGACGTGTGGCTGGTGGCAGTGCACAATTTGCGAGTGGCTGGCGGTGTGGTGTGGCGGTTGGCGCGTCGGGCGGCGGAGAGAGAGAGGGAGGAGAGGTATGTGTTGCGGGCGCCCTTTGCTGCGCTGCGTCGTTGCGTGTGCCGTACAGGGCGGGCGCTTGTCGACTGTGTGGGCGGTGTGGCGAATTGGCGTGAAACGGCTGCCGAGAGGTGTGTGGTTAGCGAGCCGGTCGGTGTCAGTGCGAAGGGGAATGTGCGTGCGTTTGGCGGTTTCGGTGTGCTTTTTGCGGCGTGAGAGTGGGAATTAGTGGGGCCGGCTGTTGTGTTGGTTCCTTGTGTCTTGTGTCGCGTAGCTTGATGGCAACGTGGAAGGACGCCGGTTTCGTTTCGAGCCTTGCGTGTGGTTGTCGACGTTGACTGGTTGGCGTGTGCCGATGCACGTGCATGTGTGGGTCGCGAGTGCGTTTTTGGCTGGCTGTGTGTGTGTGTGTGTGTTTTGGGGGGGAAGGGGGAGGCGGTGGTGGAAGTGCAGTCGTTGCCACGGGCGTCGTCGGGTGGGGCTGGGGCTGTGCGTCGTGGCGGAAAGGTGGTAGGTTGCGGGAAGCGAGCCCGTCGTTGACGGTGTCGCGTGAGTTGTGAATCGAGTGGGGCGCGGGGCGCGGGACAGGAGCAGCGTGCCGCTGCGTCGTGGTCGTCAGCAGAGGCTGTGCGTGTGCTTGTCCTTTTTGTGGGCGGTTCGTGCGAGGCGTTTTTGTTTTGTGTTGCCCTAGTTGTTAGTTTATTTTGTTTGTGTTTGTTATTTTGAGACGACGACTGGTTGGTGGCGTGCGCGCGAAGTGGCGGTGTGCGCTTCCCGTGTCGTTTGTGTTGTTTTGTTTTTGTGTGTTTTTTTTGTGTTTTGCACTGGGCCCCGGGTGGGTGGGTGGGTGGGTGGGTGCGTGTGTGTCGATTGCCGGCTGGCGAAAGGTGCGCCATCGGCGGGGTGGGTCGCCGGCACAAGTAGAGGCGGCGGCGTTGTTGCTGTTGTTGTGTGGTGTTTGTTTTGTTCGGCTGTGTCGGCGAGCTGTGTTGCGGTGCGTGTGAATGGTGGTGCAAAAGTGCTGGCGTTGGGGCTGCGGCTGCGACGGCGGCGAGCCGCGGGCGCGCATGATAGTGATGTTGTGAACAGCGGCTGTGTACGGTAGTGGTGTTGTTGTAGCACGACGTGCATCCGGGCCGGCGCGGAAAGCGCAGTTGCGGGCGGTTGCCCTTCGGTGCCAGCCATGTCGCGGTGAGCGGCGGGTTGCTCTGGTGTCGACACGTGGTGCTCTGGGTTGTTGTGTGGTGCCCTTTGGCCGGTGGGGGTGGTTCGCGTGTGTCTGGTTCGCGCTCGGTATCTGGTCGTGGTCGTGCTGCTCCCCCGTCTGTCGGCGGTTTTCGACGTCGTCTGTACGTTTTTGTTCGTTTGCGGCGTGCCTGCCGACGTCGTCCCGTCGCGACCTTTCAACCGAAAGTGTGGCGCCCGAAGGTGAACGAACGTAACCCTGACCTCGGCGCTTTACGCTGAGCCGAGCGAACCGAACCTAACCCGTGGTGTGGCGAGGTGAGCTCAGCCTGTGAGCCCCTAACGTCTACGTAAGGTAAGCTGTCCGGCTCACGCCTCACGTTTGAACGCTTTTTTTTTTTTTTTTTTTTAACCTACGTTTGACGCTTCTTAACCTAGCACTGACCCCTTAACCTAACGTGTAACCTAACCTAACCTAGCCTGTGACGCCTGACGTGTTTGAATGCTTAACCTAAGTTTGACGCTTAACCTAACCCAAGTCCCCTTAACCTAACCCACGTCCACCTAACCTAACCTAACCTAACCTAACCTAGACGTGTAAACGTAATGTGTAACGCGTAACGTGTAAGGTCGGCTGTCGTGTGTGCTGACGGCAGATTGGGTTGGTCTGTAGATTCGGATTGCGGTTTGCCTCGGTCGAGGGGTTGGGTCGGAAGCGGCGAGGGGCGGCGGCGCCTGTTGCGCAGGCGGCGTCCGTTTGCGGCGGGCAATTGTTGAAGAAACGGCTGTGAATGTTGGCGGGCGAGAGGAGGAGGACGGCGCGCGATGTGGCCCGACGGCTGCGGGCCGATCGGGAAACGGCGGGAGGGCGACGGAAGGCGATGGGGCGGCGGAGGCGCGTTTGCACGGCCGTCATCGCCGCACGCCTCGGCTTGTGTGGCTGTGGCGCCGGCCGCGCTGGCCGGGCTGCCGCGGCGACGGTGTGGGAGTTTTGCCGAAGGTTTGGCCATTGTGGCGGGTCGTCGGCTGGGGCTGTGGGGGCGGCATTTGGGCGGGGGCGGCGATTCTCGGCGGGCCGACCCAGGCTGTAGCGCGCGGTAGCTGCAGTTTGGCCGTGGTTTGCGGCGCTGCCGTGGCGACTGGTTGGCGACTGTGGTGTGGCTGTGTGTAGCCCCATCCTCGGTGGTTTGAAAGGCGCGGGCGGTTGTGGCGCAGGTTTGGGGCTGCTCCGCACAGGCTGTCGGACGTTGGGCGGTAGCAAGCGCGGGAGGCGCGGCGCGGCGGCGCGCAGAGTGGCGGCCGCTCTCTCGGCCGTCCGCGCCCGCCCGCGACACTGGCTGGGCCTTGTGATTCTCTGCTCTGCTGCTGTGCTGTGCTTGCGTGCCTGCCTGCCGTCCCGCTCGCTCTCGCTCTCGCTGTGTGTTACGCGCGTCGTCGAAATGGCAGATCAGGCGGCTACGAACGAGACTGCTGCGGCACCCGCCGCCACCGGCACTACGAAGAAGGCCAAGTCTGCGTCGTCTGCGAAGAAGCCGCGCGCCAAGCCTGCGCACCCGCGCACCTCTGAGATGGTGACGGCCGCCATCAAGAGTCTGAAGGAGCGCGGCGGGTCGTCGCTGCAGGCGATCAAGAAGTACATAGCCGCGCACTACAAGCTGGACGCGGAGAAGCTGGCGCCGTTTATCAAGAAGTACCTCAAGTCGGCCGTCGTGGCGGGCGAGCTGGTGCAGACGAAGGGGAAGGGCGCGTCCGGCTCGTTCAAGCTTGCCGGCGCCGGCGGCGGGGGGGCGGCCGAGGGCGGCAAGGCTCGTGCTGGCGGTGCCAAGAAGAAGCGCGCCGCTCCGGCCAGCAAGGAGAAGAAGGGCGCCCGTGCGGCCGGCGCAAAGAAGGCTGGTGGCGTGAAGGCGGCGACCGGTCGGAAGGCGGGCGCCGCCAAGAAGGCGTCTGCGGCGTCGGCCGCTCCCGCGGGTGCGAAGAAGGCGGCTGTGGCCAAGCCGGCCAAGGCCAAGTCGCCGTCGAAGGCGAAGAAGGCCGCCAAGGTTCCGACGAAGAAGCCGAAGGCGCCGCGCCCGAAGAAGGCGACGACGCCGTCTAAGGCGAAGGCTTCGCCCAAGAAGAAGAAGTAGAGTAGAGGAGAAAGAGATGGGAGAAAGGAAGGGTTTGGCGCTTGACTCCGTCGTCCCCACCCCCCGTCGTCGTCTAGTGGCGCGCAAGAGACGCGCGGCCCAAAACGGCCCTTCTCAGGGCCATCAAAGCACGTCGGGGAAGGTTTTGATTGTCGTGTAGCGTCTGGTGTGGGTGTCTGTCTGTCTGGCGTTTCTGTATGCCCGTGGGGATGCTGTTTGCGTGCCGTGGTGGTTGGATTGCGGGGGTCGGTGGCGGGTGTGGGCGGCGGTAGCGGTAAGCGGTGTTGTTGTTGTTGTTGTTGTTGTCGTGGTTGATTGTCGCCGTGTTTGTGGCGGCGGCCGACGGTTGTGGTTTTCTGTCACGTTGTTTTGTTTGAATACGTTGGTTGGCTTGCCTGCGTTCGTTCTTCTCGGATGTCTGTCTTGTCGAGTCGTGTCTGGTCTTTGTTTTGTTTCTTTGTGTGTGTGTGTTATGTTTTGCAACGGGGGGCACGTTGAGATGTGGAAGGAGTCGGCGGGGGATTTCGGTGGCGTGTAGAGCGAGCGAGCGCGCCTGCCTGGCCGTTGGCCGTCGGAGTTGGAGTGCGGGTTTTTTTTGTTTTCGAAACGAAAGCGGCGGCCGGCCAGCCACCCGTGCGGTGTGACGTCGGCCGTTGGGTATTGTGCGCTTTGAGCGCCGGGGAGGGATGATGTGTGATTGTTGCGCGCTGCTAGCAGGCAGGCAGAGTGAGCGGGTGTGGCGGACGGACGGGAAGTGGTGGTTTTTGTTTTTGGGTTGCGGGGCGAGAGGCAGGCGACCGACAAAGTTTGCTCGCGACGGAGAGATGTTAGTGGCCCTGAAAAGGGCCGTTTTTGTTTGTGCGGTGCGGTGCGGTGCCGCGGCGCGGTTTAGGCGCGCTCGCCGCGGATGCGGCGCGCGAGCTGGATGTCCTTGGGCATGATGGTGACGCGCTTGGCGTGGATTGCGCACAGGTTGGTGTCTTCGAAGAGGCCGACGAGGTAGGCCTCGCTGGCCTCCTGCAGGGCCATGACTGCGGAGCTCTGGAAGCGCAGGTCGGTCTTGAAGTCCTGGGCGATCTCGCGCACTAGGCGCTGGAATGGCAGCTTGCGGATGAGCAGCTCTGTGCTCTTCTGGTAGCGCCTGATTTCTCGCAGGGCGACGGTGCCCGGCCTGTAGCGGTGGGGCTTCTTGACGCCTCCGGTGGCGGGCGCGCTCTTCCTCGCCGCCTTGGTGGCGAGCTGTTTGCGCGGCGCCTTTCCGCCGGTGGACTTGCGGGCCGTTTGCTTTGTGCGGGCCATAGCGGTAGCGGTAGCGGAGCGGCGTGCGTGGAGGTTAGGTGCGGCGCGGCGTCCGGTGCTGCCTAGACAACGGGCCCGCGCGCCTCCGTGCTGCGCTTATATGCCCTCGGTTGCGCGTGGTGGGGGGAGGGCGGGCCAGAGTCTATATAGGGGGGCGGCGGGCGCGCTGGGCGCAGACCGTAGCCGACTCGCCAGCCGCTGCAGCTGCTGTTTGTGCACGTTTTGCTTTGCCCGAGGAAGGAAGGATGACAGGCCGCGGCAAGGGAGGAAAGGGGCTCGGCAAGGGTGGCGCCAAGCGGCACCGCAAGGTGTTGCGCGACAACATCCAGGGCATCACGAAGCCCGCCATCCGCCGCCTGGCTCGCAGGGGCGGCGTGAAGCGCATCTCTGGTCTGATCTACGAGGAGACCCGCGGGGTGCTGAAGGTGTTCCTGGAGAACGTGATCCGCGACGCGGTGACGTACACTGAGCACGCCAAGCGCAAGACTGTGACGGCCATGGACGTGGTGTACGCCCTGAAGAGGCAGGGGCGCACCCTGTACGGTTTCGGCGGTTAGGCTGCGTCGCAGCGGGCGCTGGCCTTCCCGCGGCCGTGCTTGTGGGTGGGAGAGACTAGAAAACGGCCCTTTTCAGGGCCACCACACTGTTCGGAAGTTGAAAAGTGCGAAAGAGTCTGTGTTGTTGTTGCTGCGTGTGTGCGCTGTGTTGTTTGTTTCTTTCCGTTTGAGCGACGTGATGTGGCTGGGAGGGGAGAAGGAAAGGAAACGTGTCATGTGGCTGGCTGGCTGTGTGTGTGTGAGAGTGGAGCTGCTTCGTTTGTGTTTGTTATTGTGTGTCTTTGTATCGATCGCGATGGAGATGGCGGGCTGTGTGTTGTTGTGCGAGAGGCGGTGATTATTTGCTTGCGTGGTTTGGCTCTGTGTGTTAGGCGTGTGGGCATAGGCGGCCGGATCAGCTGTTTCGTTCGTGTCGACGGCCGTTGCGGCGCGCGGGAGTGGAGGGCGGTGTGTCGACACGCCTCCCTTTAACAATGGTCATTATTGCTGCCGTTGTCGTTTGGAAGGCGACTGCGACCGTGCAAAATGTGTGTGTGTGTGTGTGTTGGGCCACACGGGCTGTGTGGACGACAAGATGGCGGACGTGCGCCGGCGGCGGCTGTGCTGTGAAAGTGCAAAGTTAAAAACAAAACAAGGTGCGGCGAGGACGACTGAAATTTTGCTTTGGACGTAGGTTTGTGTGGTGGCCCTGAAAAGGGCCGATTGTTGTGGGCCGAGCCGAGCCGGCAAAGCGCGTTGCGTGCAGGGGAGCACGCGGCGCTGCGATTGCCTGGCCTCCTTTAGGCCTTCTTCTCGGTCTTCTTTGGCAGCAGGACGGCCTGGATGTTGGGCAGGACACCACCCTGTGCGATGGTGACGCCCGACAGGAGCTTGTTGAGCTCCTCGTCGTTGCGGATGGCAAGCTGCAGGTGGCGCGGGATGATGCGCGTCTTCTTGTTGTCGCGGGCCGCGTTTCCGGCCAGCTCGAGCACCTCAGCCGCGAGGTACTCCATGACGGCGGCGAGGTAGACGGGCGCCCCGGCGCCGACGCGCTCTGCGTAGTTTCCCTTGCGCAGGAGGCGGTGGATTCTGCCGACCGGGAACTGGAGCCCAGCCCTGCTTGAGCGGGACTTTGACTTGCCCTTGACTTTGCCTCCCTTTCCGCGTCCGGACATGGCGATTGGGCTAGCGACGGTGCACACGAAACGGAAACGAAAACGACCGGTGCGAGCGGCAGCGAGTCGAGCAGCGGAGTGCGTGCCGGCGCAGCAGGGGTGGGGGTGCTTTATGGGCTCGGGTGCGGCGGCCGGTTGCGCGCGCGCCCCATTGGTCGGCGGCCGCAACAGGGCGAGCTGGTAAAGGTGCGGCGGCGGCTGGCGGCGGGTGCCAGCCAGGCCATTCCGAGGTGGGACTGCGAAGCGGACGGACGTGCGTCTACCTGTGCTCCGCGCCGCTATTGTGCTCCCAGCCCTGGAAATTCCCACCGCGCGCTCTCGCCGCCTTTGTCCAGAGCACGCCTCGTTGCTTGCTTCTCGTGTGCTTGGTCGTCGCCTTGCGTGCTCGCGCCATAGCGGCGTGTTTCGCCGGCGCTGTTTTTCTGGGTTTCCGGACGTGGTCGGGCGTGTGCTATCTGAAAAAGCAAATTGTCGTGTCGAGAAAAGCAAAAGTCGTGTTGCACACGTACGACACGGGACGGAGCTCTAGACTACTTGGGCGCTCGTTCGGACGAATGGCATAGCTCGAGGAGAAGAAGAAAAGAAGAACATCCCGCCTGAGAAGGTGGCTGTAAATCACCATCTTTCGAGAATTTCGGTGCCATAGGCGTTAGGGAAGTTGCAGTCCAGGGACCCGCCGAGCCACACAGTCAAACAGACTGACTGTGAGGCCCGTGGTGGCATCCCGCGCCTGCCAGGTGTAGGGAAAATACATTGGCACGGAAATTGTCGAAATATAGGAAAGTACTAGTAAACCATTTCATATCGTGGCTACCCCTCCATGGAGCGCCCGCACGACTTTGAACATCAGGAGGCCAAAATGGACCCACCTGCAAACCTGTCAATATCATCTTCTGCCCCACATCCCCCACTAATCTCACCAATTCATACACCCTCACTGAGCAGCAGCTCTGACTCAGATAAGCTCATAGTAGACACCGACTCTTCTGGCTCTGACAGCAACTCTAATTCCTCAATACCTGGAATTGAACCAAATTCTCCCCTCCATCTCCGAAACGGAAAGAGAGTGACACTTATGAGGCAAGAGCAACAACTGCCTACAACCAAAAACATCGCGGAGCCAGCCCAAAAAGTGGCGCAAGGCAACCACAAAACCATCCCGCAAGAAACGAGCAGGCGCGATGCAGCGAATCAGGAACCAACTACATCACAACAAGGAGAGTTGGTCACTGCCCAGCCTGCACCGCAAGACAAAGACACACAAGTTACCCAAATACCAAAGGCATCACAAGCCAGGGGAAGAAAAATACCCCCCATTACAGTTTTCGAGACAAAGGGGTATACAACTTTTATCGGCCAGATACAAGGCAAGCTAAAAGGGGCCCTCAGCACAACATACAAGGGAGACAGTATTGTCTACCAGGCGACAAACTCAGAGGACTTCTATTTCCTAAAGCAGGAATTCCGTAAAAGACAAATAGAATTCTATACATATAATGATGACCCAAAACACACACTAAAAGTGGTCATAAAGAGATTAACCCCACATTGGACCCCTGACGAAGTGAAGCAGGCACTATTAGAAAGCGGCTTTCAGGTGCAGGGCGTGTACCAGGTGGCGCAGCCACAAACAGAAATAGACGCAGAAGGTAGAGTCATCTCTGCCCCACGCAGGAAGACCAGGAACTTCCAAGTAAACTTACTGAATACAGCAGAATCCAGAAAGATTTTCAAGCTGCAAAGACTGCTGCACATGACGATCGCAGTAGAGCTTTATAAAAAACCAGCAGGTCCAACCCAATGCTACATTTGCCAACGCTTCAGGCACGGAGCTCAGCAATGCAACATGGCCCCAAGGTGTGTGAAGTGTGCTGGACCACACCTGTCGAGCACCTGCACAAAATCGAGAGACACGCCAGCCACTTGCGCAAACTGTGGAGGGGCTCACCCTGCATCCTATGGGGGATGCCCAGTACGTATCAAGCTTGTCGAGGCCTGGGAAGCGAGACACACGACCACAGCCAGAAATGCCCCACCCCCACCCCCCCCACCATCAATCTTGGAGGAAGCGCACTTCCCCACGCCACCAACACCCGCAAACGCGGGAAGAAACCCTAATAACCAAACCACTTCACCACCTCCTCCGCAAGATTGCACAACAGGACCACCTAAAGAACACAGAAACGATAACCGCACCTTAGCCCAGGTGGTAAAAACAAACCCCCAACCGGCAAAGGCGACAAAACCAGAAGCCCAACCACGACCCCAACGTCTACCAGCAGCGCAAAGACGCCCAGCCACCCCACCAAACCAACCAGTTGCCACCCAGGCCTCACGGCCCTCCCCCAAAAGGACAAAAACCCCCCCTCTGCCCACAAACCCTGCCAACAATCCAGACTCACCAACTCTCCCCACACCCATGCTATCACCAGCAGCAACATCCACAGAAGTACCTCCCCTGCCACTACTGGCACCAACCACCACAACAACTCCACCACCACAAACAGCATCCCAGCAGCTCCTGCAAGCCCCCATCTCTTCCACAACACCCCACACAGAATCAGATATCAGAACTGTCGAGATCACAGCATCTCCAACACAGCACCAATCACCACATATCCAACAAAACCGAAATACCCAGGAGCATAGTTCAAACCAAAACCAGCCCTGGGACTTCGTCAAGAAGGTTATAAACCTTATCCAGAAATTATTAACCACCGACTTCTTCACGAAAGTGAAAAAAGCAATAAGCCAAATCCTAGCAGCTCCAGACACCTTCACGAAGGTATCAATGTTTTTCACCACCATTCTCCCACTGTTTTCCGATGGCGAATAGAAAACGACACATCACCATCGCCATCTGGAATGCAGACGGAGTATTCCACGACCGACACGAACTGGAAATGTTTCTAGAAGATTACGGCATCGACGTAGCACTAGTAAATGAAACCCATCTAACCCCTGATGAACAATTTCGAGTCAAAAATTACATTCTAATCCGGACTGACCGTCCTAACAGACCTGGTGGCGGAACTGGAGTCCTCATAAAACACCGGATATGCCACCGACAAGTCACCATCCCACCTCTAATCAACACAGAGGCAACTGCAATAGAAATCATGTTAAACCAACACCCAACTGTCCTGGTGGCAACCTACCACCCTCCAAACGAACGCTTCCATCACAGTGACCTCGGCAGCTTGCTAAATGTGAACAACAGGACCATAGTAGGGGGGGACCTGAATGCCAAGCACAGGGCATGGGGTTGCCGCACTGGAAATACAAGTGGGAACCAGCTGCTGAGATACCTGGATACCCACCCAGCAGTTCAAGTGGTAGCCCCAGATGAACCCACCCACTTCCCGTACAACTCACGCCATCTGCCAGACAAGCTGGACATATTCTTACTAAAAAATATTGACCTGGGCACAAGCACAGAAGTCATAAACACGCTGAACTCTGACCATAACCCAGTCATCTTAAGATTCGAAAATGACCACATCATACCAACAGAAAGCATCCACACTACGTACCACACAAACTGGGTACGATATAAAGAACTAGTGGAACATCACATACCAGACCCAGCACCGGAATATGCATCAATAGAAGACATAGACAAAGCCGCAGCAGACTTTACTAACATCATCAAAAGCTGTGCCCAAGTAACAACTATCAAACTCACACAAAATAGGGGCAGGACCAACTTACCACCAGACCTAGCCCAATTGATAACAGACAAAAACCGGACCAGGAAGCGATGGCAAACATACCGTTACCCTCAAGATAGGAGGATAATGGACCAAATGGCCCGTGAAATCAAAACCAGACTGCATATGCTCCGGTGCAGCAGGTACCAACATAGCTTGCAGACAGCCGAATCAAACCCTGAACAATTCTGGCGAATCATAAAGGCTAGGCGGCAACCCCAGACAGCCACAAGACCACTGCATGGGCAACAGGGGCTGGTTTACACCCCTGCAGATAAGGCGGCCGCCATGTCAGACACCTACGAACTCCAGTTCCAAGAAAACATAGTAGAGAACGACGAGGGAGAAGCAGAGAGGCTAGAGAGGAGAATCGAGAGGCACCTCGCACGAAAACTCAATGAGAGGATTAACACCACCTTCGCAGACACAACTGAACGCGAAATAACAGCTTACATCAGGCGGATCGGCAATGCAAAGGCCCCTGGTCCTGACCTTATAAAACCCCCACTTCTTAAACACCTTCCACCACCTGCCATTTCCCATCTATCAAATATCCTCAACCACTGTCTCAAACTACAATATTTCCCTTCAGCCTGGAAGGTTGCCAAGATCATCTCAATCCCCAAACCCAATAAAGACCATCTATTCCCACAAAACTATCGTCCTATCTCGCTATTAAATCACTTATCAAAACTTCTCGAAATCCTCATCCTAAACGCCCTACTTAAATTCCTAAACGATAACACTATCCTTACCCCGGAACAATTCGGTTTTCGTGCTGGCCATAGCACCACCCAGCAAGCCATCCGCCTGGTGGAGCACATCTGTGCCGAGAAACAACATGGAGACAGCACAGCAGCCATATTCCTCGACATAGAGAAGGCGTTTGACCGTGTCTGGCATGACGGCCTACTCTACAAGCTGTCGAAGCTAAATTGCCCCAATCACCTGTTAAAAATGATTCACTCATTCCTGACAGACAGGAGGTTTTTCGCTTCAGTTGATGGAGCGAAAAGTCCAATAACTAATATAGAAGCAGGTGTCCCACAGGGATCTGTGCTTGGCCCCCTCCTCTATCTTGTGTTCACAAATGATATCCCAAAAGAGCCGGGTGGGAACATAGCGCTCTATGCTGATGACACAGCGCTGTACCACAGCGGGCGTAACATAAATCGTATAACGTGTAGCCTCCAGCGGCACCTCAACAAAGTCGACCACTGGTGTAACTTGTGGAAAGTAAAAGTAAATCCGGACAAGTGCCAAGCCATAATTTTCACACACAAAATAACAAGACCCATCAGAAATCTCAACCACAATGGACAACAACTCCCATGGAGAAAAGTTATAAAATACCTGGGACTGAACATAGACAAAAATCTCACGTTCAAACAGCATATAACAGAGGCCAAAAACAAAGGTTCCGCCCGGCTCTACCAACTGTATCCCCTTCTTAAGGGCAGGGGCTTATCAACAGAGGCGAAGCTCCGAATATGGAAAACAATAATTTTGCCAGTTATTCTTTATGGATCGGAGGTGTGGAGCATGGCGGCAAACACACACCTGGCCTCACTAGAAGTGATACAAAATAAGACGTTTAGAATAATCACAGATGCCCCCTGGTTCTCCAGTAACGAGGAAATTAGAGGTATGCTAGGACAACCAACATTTAACCATCTCATAAAAAATCAAGTCAACGAAATTCTATGAAACATCTCATTCTTCACCTTTCCCCCTCATTAGATCCCTGGGACCAGATATTCTCCCTACACACAGAACTCCCATCACTACCATTCACCGTCAGTTCAGATGACGAGCTACACTGACTTTCATCCACTCATATCATAACCATCATTAATCAAACACAGTTCATATACCCGGGGAACACCCCCAAACAAATACAGACAAAAAGCCAATCTTAACCTAAAGGTACCATCTCGAAAGTCAGGGCATCAACAGGATGCCGGTACTTCAATTAACAAAGGGGGAGAATACCCCAAACATATCAGGTCGGCGGGTGCCACTGTGTGGGGAGACGCTGACTAGAGCGGAGCGCTTGCTACTGGTGTTGCTGCTGCCGTACGTTCGTTCGAGATGCCGCCCAAGACTAGCGGGAAGGCCGCCAAGAAGGCTGGCAAGGCGCAGAAGAACATTTCGAAGGGCGACAAGAAGAAGAAGCGCAAGAGGAAGGAGAGCTATGCCATCTACATCTACAAGGTGCTGAAGCAGGTGCACCCTGACACGGGCATCTCGTCGAAGGCGATGAGCATCATGAACAGCTTCGTGAACGACATTTTCGAGCGCATTGCGGCCGAGGCTTCTCGCCTGGCGCACTACAACAAGCGCTCGACCATCACGTCCCGCGAGATCCAGACCGCTGTGCGGCTGTTGCTGCCTGGCGAGCTGGCCAAGCACGCCGTGAGCGAGGGCACGAAGGCGGTGACAAAGTACACGAGCTCCAAGTAAGGAGGTGGCTCTGGAATGGAAGGATGGAGAAGGCTCCTCCGTTGCGAGAGCGGCAAAACGGCCCTTTTCAGGGCCACCAACTTGCCTTTTGCGGGAAGGGCGGAATTGTTGTTGTTGTTTGTGTGGACGGCTGTGATGTATGTGTGCATTTTGATTGTGGGCGCGTCAAAGCGTGTTGCGGGGTACGGCCACGAGGTTGGTCGCCGTGGCGTGGAATGGTGGCACGCCTCGTTGGAGTGGTTTTGACCCATTGGTGTTGGGGTGTGTGTGTGTGTGTTACCTGTCTGCGAGGGGGGACAGTGCGATCGGCGACTTTTGTGTCGCCGTAACGACGGCCGTTTGCGGGTTTGTTTTTTTGCACATCATACATGGCGAGGGTGAAATGTGAAATGTTTTTGTTTGGTTGTTTTTGCCGCCCACTATTCCCTTTGCCGTACGCCGAGTTTGACAATGGTGCGACGCAACTGCAGCGTGGAGGTGTGTGAGTGACGTTGAAATGAACGTGCCATTAAGACGCATTGTTGTTGTATTGTACTGTACGTGTACGGCGACACGCACGATCATGTACCATTCGACTCTGATTTTTGATAGCCGTGTCTGACTGATTGCGTACGACGCACGCACACCGATGTCGTCATTCAAGATGCACGCGTGTCCAGTGCAGTACAGTAAGCGCGACGCTAGACGACGACGACGGCGGCGGCGGTCGTTTGTTTGGCGAATGTCTGTACACGTGTTTGTCTGTGTCCATCCGGTATGTATGTATTTGTTTGTTTGAAAGTGTTTTGTGTGTCGGTGACGTGGTCCGATCCGTCGCCCCCTGAGTAACTGTCGATCGGCGCGATAGACCGGCGTCACGCAACTGAACCGAAGTCTTGGGCACACCCGTCATACTGTTGTACACCGTCGCGCTGAGAACGGTAACGAAAGGTTGACTTTGATCGGTCGAATGTCTGGGCAGAACGTGAGGAATGAGGCAAGAGTGCAAGGAGGAAAGGACAGAGGGGGGGCAAAAGAGAGAGGAAGGGAAAAAGGGGAGAAACGCATTCGTAGAGCAACGGAACGTTCCCGCGTCGGAGGCGTATTGGAGCCGCACTGAAATGCGTTTAACGGCGGCGCGGCTGCAAGTGTCTGCCGTGGTGAACGTTACCTTTGACGGCTGCATTGGGCTTTTGCCTTTGCTTTTGCTTTTGCTTTTGCTTTTGCTTTCGCTTTCGCTTTCCCGGATGTACGTAACGTTTGTTGATATGGTTCTGAGGAAGAGTGTATGACAGTGCCGTGCCGTCCATGTTCGTGTGCCCTCCCATTGTGTGTATGCTATTGTCTGTGTACTTGAATGATGTATGTAGGTGTTGGTGGACATGTTGTACCAGTGGGGGGAAATGGATCGTCGATAGTTGCCGTCACTCTGTCACGGTCGAGATGACGCACCCTCCGTACAGAAAGGTGTCGAGAAAGTGAGTGTGTGTGTGTGTGTGTGTGTGCGTGCGTCCGTGAATTGGCAGTGTTTGGAGGTGGGCGTGCCCTGCATGTGGCCCGGAAGGCTGTTCGTTTGGCGGTAGTGTTGTGTGGACAGGGGAGGGGCATGCGTAACGCTGCTGGCATGGCATTTCGGGAGATGGGAGGGGGCAAACGAGGAGCGGCGGCCAAAGACGGGACGGGGAGGGGCGCGGTGTGGGTGGCTTGCGCCTGTGCTCGGCGTTGTGGTTTGTGCAAAAGAGGAGGAGAAAAACAATGAGTTGCCAGGGAGGGGAGCGGTGTTGTGTTGTGGTTGTCGTGGTGTAGCCGCAGACGCGGCTGTCAGTGAACGTGGCGAGACGGACGGATATGCGCGGAGGGGCGGGGGCGGCGCATTTCGCCGGTGCCGTGCCGTGCCTGAAAGCCGCGTGGTCGCTGTGTTGTTGGTGGCGTGGGGGCGAGGAGAGTACCGTACGGGTGTGCTTGTGCGCCGGAAATGGCACACTGCGCCTGCCCGTCTTGGAGGCTGATGGCTGTGGTGTGGAAATGGGGCGCGGTGATGTTGAAGCAGTTGAAGAACAGAAAAGAAACCAAGAAAACGGAAGGCGTGATGCGGCGGTGGTGGTGAGAGCGGGAAAAACAAAACAACAAAAAAAAAAAAAACAACAAAAAAAAAAGAAGGAAAAACAACAAGAAACAAAAAAGAACACAAAACGTCTATCAATATTAAAATGTAAATGGAAATGGAAATGGACCCAGGTATAACCTCCCTGCACAAATAGCAGAGAGTCCGATGATAATAAAAATGTGCCAGAAGAATGTTAACGTCCCTACAAAACAAACCCAACGATAAGATTAATGAAAGAATGAACCGTATGTAACATTGCAACAGACATAATGAAACGTGATAAATTGTATAAGGGCAGCAGCGTTGACCTTTGGCCCTGTATTCAGAATAAAAAGAGCCAAAGATCGTTACCCCAATGAAAAAGACACTGAAACACGTATGTAATGTAACATAGCAGCGATGGCGAGACATTGTAGCATCTGTGACCAGAGAGTTTGCGCTGGACCGCGCGAGTGTTGCGAGCGGTTCTCAGTCAGTCAGTCAGTCAGTCAGTCAGTCGTTGCGAGTCTGTAGCTCTGTCTAGTTGAGGGCTGTACTCTGTCAGTAGTCGTCGCGTGCAGTACGCTAATAGTCGTCATGCAGAGCGGTCGGTCAGTAGTAGCAGCCGAGTGCGGTTGTGTGATGTAGGCGGTCGGCAACACTGGTCAAGATGGTGAATAAGGTATACTGTCAATTAATATAATCATTAGATAATGAAGAATTTTATTTATTGTAATTATTCTCCAACAAGTTCCCCAATAATAATTTCTATTTCAAAAGCATTTTTCAAACATTTAATTTTTTTATTGAACTAAAGAGTTCGTTGCACTTCACATTTCATTCCACTTCTTTGAAGAAAAATGTCACTAAAATCACAAAAAAAAAGAGAATATTATTATTTGCAATGCAGTTCCTCCAAGCGCTGCGCAACAACAAGAGCAGAAATGTGACATCCATTTATTCTGAGGTAAGACTTTAAATTCTGATTGTTTTGCACAGGGCCAAGGACCGATATTTCGGTTTAATTGAAGTTTCCTGTCGCTGAACGGACTTTAAATGTTGTGAAGAATTTATATTTGAGTCAGATTGCGAATTGCACATTTTTGTTGCCATTTTCAATACCTCTCATTGTGGGCGAGGTTACAATTAGCGCAATGTCCATTAGCGTCCGTAAATAACATTGTCCATTAGTTTAAAATTTGCGGGGAGGTTACAACACACACAAAAAACAAAAAAAAAAAAAAAAAAAAAAAAAAAATTGCATTTATATCCGCCCCTCAATTGTAGATACCCCTTACACAGCTGTGTGCAATGAATGAGTGCTGGCTGGTAATGAATTGCACTCCTTGGAGGGAAATGCCATAGGAAGTAGTCTTTAAAAAGTGAATGTTTTTCGTTAAAAGACAAGAGTTACTTTAGAAAAAAGTAATAGTGGGGCTTTTGTTTGTTGTTGAACAAAATAAGTACAATGAACATACGTTATCAGATTTGCGCAATGCAGCTTCACACTACCTTTTGATTATAACACAATATACTATACATCGTCCCGAACCGTGACCAGAGTCGCGAGACGAGCAGAGCACGCCGCCGACGCCCGCTCAGTACAACCGTCCACCCGCTACTACTGTCGACCGACTACTACCTCTCCCGACTCGCGCTACAATATATATAAACAACTGTTCCTGGCGACCCCGGTGCGTGCCACTACTGTCGTCTGGCCGCGGTCCAAGCGCCGACTAGCAACGATAAATAACTCTCTGGTCAGACAGAGATGCTGTCATGCCTCGCCATCGCCTCTGGTAATGAATACGTAGGTGTTGCAGCGTGCGTACCACCGGAACACGCAGTGGCGGAGCCAAAGGACTGTGTTGTCGAGGTCGAGTGCGAGCGGGGAGAGAGGCAGCGCCGGCACGGAGATGCAAGCGAGCGCGAGACGCACGGGGGCTGCGGCGTGGCGCGTTTGCGGTGGGCGCCTTTGGTGGCAACGGCCGGGACAAGCAGCGGTGTATGGTGTGGTGCGGGGCGGACAGGGGCGGCGCGACGACGGCATGGGGGCGAAAACGGGACGGGGGACGGCGGATGTTGAGAGGCGTCACGCAGCGGACAGGACACAGACACAGAGAGACACACAGATTGGAAAGGGAGGGTGCGCGGTAGTAGTTGGGAATGTGCGTACCGTGCGGGATGGGAGTTGGGCGAGGAACACGGTCGTGGCCCCTGTTTTGGGTGCGTGTGGTGACGTCGGTGTGTTGTGGGAAGGGAAGGTGCTGTGGCGGCGGCGCGTAATGGGCGTAGGCCGAAAAGAGAAAGGAACGTGGGCAGTGTGTTGGCAAGCGTCGGTTCGACTGCGACGTTGATGGGCAGGCAGGGCAAGGTTAATGGTGGTAGGAGTAGGCTTGTGGGCGCAAAAAATCTGCCGCTGCAGGCGGTGCCGTAACCGCCATGGCTGGAAGGAGAGAGGGCCAAAGAAAGAAGAAAGAAGAAAACAAAAAAAAACAAAAAAAAGGAGGGGGGGGGGGGGCGAAAGTGGAGAGGCGGTGGTGTGAGAAGGGGCGGGGGCGGAAGGAAGGCAGGAAGGACAAGAGGCGAGGCGACGGCTTGCTTTGTGTACCGGTCGGTCTCTGGCTATGCTTCGTTTTCTGCAGCAGGGTCGGTGCGCGGCGTGGCTCGCGGCAGTGGGAACGCCTGGCGGCTGGACGGCCAGCAATGCGGTTGGATGGGCGGCCACAGCACCGCACCTGTGCCCGAGGAGGAGACGCTGGCGGCGGGCCCTGAGGTGAGGCCGGCTCGGCTGGGGCTGTGGATGTGTAGTGTGTGCGCCGCTGCTGCAACAACGAGTAAAAACGCGAGAAGAAGGGGTGGGCGGTAGAGAGGGAGAAAAAAAAAAAAAAAAAAGGTCGTTGTTGTGTTGATGCGCAGGCAGACGCGTACAGAGAGACGAGCCCGGTCTGCAGGCAGGGTGTGGCCGTGCCCGAGTGCAGAGCAGCGGCGGCCCGGTTCGGTTCGGTTCGGTTCGGCCCGGCCCGGCGGGCCGCGCTGTTGTCGCGGACGTGAGCGCCCCCCTGGCGGGTGGCCGGAGGCGGCGCGGCGTGTTGGACCGTGTGGCTGGTGGAGTGCACAATTTGCGAGTGGCTGGCGGTGTGGTGTGGCGGTTGGGCGCGTCGGGCGGCGGAGAGAGAGAGGGAGGAGAGGTATGTGTTGCGGGCGCCCTTTGCTGCGCTGCGTCGTTGCGTGTGCCGTACAGGGCGGGCGCTTGTCGACTGTGTGGGCGGGTGTGGCGAATTGGCGTGAAACGGCTGCCGAGAGGTGTGTGGTAGCGAGCCGGTCGGTGTCAGTGCGAAGGGGAATGTGCGTGCGTTTGGCGGTTTCGGTGTGCTTTTTGCGGCGGTGAGAGTGGGAATTAGTGGGGCCGGCTGTTGTGTTGGTTCCTTGTGTCTTGTGTCGCGTAGCTTGATGGCAACGTGGGAAGGACGCCGGTTTCGTTTCGAGCCTTGCGTGTGGTTGTCGGACGTTTGACTGGTTGGCGGTGTGCCGATGCACGTGCATGTGTGGGTCGCGAGTGCGTTTTTGGCTGGCTGTGTGTGTGTGTGTGTGTGTTTTGGGGGGGAAGGGGGAGGCGGTGGTGGAAGTGCAGTCGTTGCCACGGGCGTCGTCGGGTGGGGCTGGGGCTGTGCGTCGTGGCGGAAAGGTGGTAGGTTGCGGGGAAGCGAGCCCGTCGTTGACGGTGTCGCGTGAGTTGTGAATCGAGTGGGGCGCGGGGCGCGGGACAGGAGCAGCGTGCCGCTGCGTCGTGGTCGTCAGCAGAGGCTGTGCGTGTGCTTGTCCTTTTTGTGGGCGGTTCGTGCGAGGCGTTTTTGTTTTGTGTTGCCCTAGTTGTTAGTTTATTTTGTTTGTGTTTGTTATTTTGAGACGACGACTGGTTGGTGGCGTGCGCGCGAAGTGGCGGTGTGCGCTTCCCGTGTCGTTTGTGTTGTTTTGTTTTTGTGTGTTTTTTTTTGTGTTTTGCACTGGGCCCCGGGTGGGTGGGGTGGTGGGTGGGTGCGTGTGTGTCGATTGCCGGCTGGCGAAAGGTGCGCCATCGGCGGGGTGGGTCGCCGGCACAAGTAGAGGCGGCGGCGTTGTTGCTGTTGTTGTGTGGTGTTTGTTTTGTTCGCTGTGTCGGCGAGCTGTGTTGCGGTGCGTGTGAATGGTGGTGCAAAAGTGCTGGCGTTGGGGCTGCGGCTGCGACGGCGGCGAGCCGCGGGCGCGCATGATAGTGATGTTGTGAACAGCGGCTGTGTACGGTAGTGGTGTTGTTGTAGCACGACGTGCATCCGGGCCGGCGCGGAAAGCGCAGTTGCGGGCGGTTGCCCTTCGGTGCCAGCCATGTCGCGTGAGCGGCGGGTTGCTCTGGTGTCGACACGTGGTGCTCTGGGTTGTTGTGTGGTGCCCTTTGGCCGGTGGGGGTGGTTCGCGTGTGTCTGGTTCGCGCTCGGTATCTGGTCGTGGTCGTGCTGCTCCCCCGTCTGTCGGCGGTTTTCGACGTCGTCTGTACGTTTTTGTTCGTTTGCGGCGTGCCTGCCGACGTCGTCCCGTCGCGACCTTTCAACCGAAAGTGTGGCGCCCGAAGGTGAACGAACGTAACCCTGACCTCGGCGCTTTACGCTGAGCCGAGCGAACCGAACCTAACCCGTGGTGTGGCGAGGTGAGCTCAGCCTGTGAGCCCCTAACGTCTACGTAAGGTAAGCTGTCCGGCTCACGCCTCACGTTTGAACGCTTTTTTTTTTTTTTTTTTTTTAACCTACGTTTGACGCTTCTTAACCTAGCACTGACCCCTTAACCTAACGTGTAACCTAACCTAACCTAGCCTGTGACGCCTGACGTGTTTGAATGCTTAACCTAAGTTTGGACGCTTAACCTAACCCAAGTCCCCTTAACCTAACCCACGTCCACCTAACCTAACCTAACCTAACCTAACCTAGACGTGTAAACGTAATGTGTAACGCGTAACGTGTAAGGTCGGCTGTCGTGTGTGCTGACGGCAGATTGGGTTGGTCTGTAGATTCGGGATTGCGGTTTGCCTCGGTCGAGGGGTTGGGTCGGAAGCGGCGCGAGGGCGGCGGCGCCTGTTGCGCAGGCGGCGTCCGTTTGCGGCGGGCAATTGTTGAAGAAACGGCTGTGAATGTTGGCGGGCGAGAGGAGGAGGACGGCGCGCGATGTGGCCCGACGGCTGCGGGCCGATCGGGAAACGGCGGGAGGGCGACGGAAGGCGATGGGGCGGCGGAGGCGCGTTTGCACGGCCGTCATCGCCGCACGCCTCGGCTTGTGTGGCTGTGGCGCCGGCCGCGCTGGCCGGCTGCCGCGCGACGGTGTGGGAGTTTTGCCGAAGGTTTGGCCATTGTGGCGGGTCGTCGGCTGGGGCTGTGGGGGCGGCATTTGGGCGGGGGCGGCGATTCTCGGCGGGCCGACCCAGGCTGTAGCGCGCGGTAGCTGCAGTTTGGCCGTGGTTTGCGGCGCTGCCGTGGCGACTGGTTGGCGACTGTGGTGTGGCTGTGTGTAGCCCCATCCTCGGTGGTTTGAAAGGCGCGGGCGGTTGTGGCGCAGGTTTGGGGCTGCTCCGCACAGGCTGTCGGACGTTGGGCGGTAGCAAGCGCGGGAGGCGCGGCGCGGCGGCGCGCAGAGTGGCGGCCGCTCTCTCGGCCGTCCGCGCCCGCCCGCGACACTGGCTGGGCCTTGTGATTCTCTGCTCTGCTGCTGTGCTGTGCTTGCGTGCCTGCCTGCCGTCCCGCTCGCTCTCGCTCTCGCTGTGTGTTACGCGCGTCGTCGAAATGGCAGATCAGGCGGCTACGAACGAGACTGCTGCGGCACCCGCCGCCACCGGCACTACGAAGAAGGCCAAGTCTGCGTCGTCTGCGAAGAAGCCGCGCGCCAAGCCTGCGCACCCGCGCACCTCTGAGATGGTGACGGCCGCCATCAAGAGTCTGAAGGAGCGCGGCGGGTCGCTGCAGGCGATCAAGAAGTACATAGCCGCGCACTACAAGCTGGACGCGGAGAAGCTGGCGCCGTTTATCAAGAAGTACCTCAAGTCGGCCGTCGTGGCGGGCGAGCTGGTGCAGACGAAGGGGAAGGGCGCGTCCGGCCTCGTTCAAGCTTGCCGGCGCCGGCGGCGGGGGGGGCGGCCGAGGGCGGCAAGGCTCGTGCTGGCGGTGCCAAGAAGAAGCGCGCCGCTCCGGCCAGCAAGGAGAAGAAGGGCGCCCGTGCGGCCGGCGCAAAGAAGGCTGGTGGCGTGAAGGCGGCGACCGGTCGGAAGGCGGGCGCCGCCAAGAAGGCGTCTGCGGCGTCGGCCGCTCCCGCGGGTGCGAAGAAGGCGGCTGCGGCCAAGCCGGCCAAGGCCAAGTCGCCGTCGAAGGCGAAGAAGGCCGCCAAGGTTCCGACGAAGAAGCCGAAGGCGCCGCGCCCGAAGAAGGCGACGACGCCGTCTAAGGCGAAGGCTTCGCCCAAGAAGAAGAAGTAGAGTAGAGGAGAAAGAGATGGGAGAAAGGAAGGGTTTGGCGCTTGACTCCGTCGTCCCCACCCCCCGTCGTCGTCTAGTGGCGCGCAAGAGACGCGCGGCCCAAAACGGCCCTTCTCAGGGCCATCAAAGCACGTCGGGGAAGGTTTTGATTGTCGTGTAGCGTCTGGTGTGGGTGTCTGTCTGTCTGGCGTTTCTGTATGCCCGTGGGGATGCTGTTTGCGTGCCGTGGTGGTTGGATTGCGGGGGTCGGTGGCGGGTGTGGGCGGCGGTAGCGGTAAGCGGTGTTGTTGTTGTTGTTGTTGTTGTCGTGGTTGATTGTCGCCGTGTTTGTGGCGGCGGCCGACGGTTGTGGTTTTCTGTCACGTTGTTTTTGTTTGAATACGTTGGTTGGCTTGCCTGCGTTCGTTCTTCTCGGATGTCTGTCTTGTCGAGTCGTGTCTGGTCTTTGTTTTGTTTCTTTGTGTGTGTGTGTTATGTTTTGCAACGGGGGGCACGTTGAGATGTGGAAGGAGTCGGCGGGGGATTTCGGTGGCGTGTAGAGCGAGCGAGCGCGCCTGCCTGGCCGTTGGCCGTCGGAGTTGGAGTGCGGGTTTTTTTTGTTTTCGAAACGAAAGCGGCGGCCGGCCAGCCACCCGTGCGGTGTGACGTCGGCCGTTGGGTATTGTGCGCTTTGAGCGCCGGGGAGGGATGATGTGTGATTGTTGCGCGCTGCTAGCAGGCAGGCAGAGTGAGCGGGTGTGGCGGACGGACGGGAAGTGGTGGTTTTTGTTTTTGGGTTGCGGGGCGAGAGGCAGGCGACCGACAAAGTTTGCTCGCGACGGAGAGATGTTAGTGGCCCTGAAAAGGGCCGTTTTTGTTTGTGCGGTGCGGTGCGGTGCGGTGCCGCGGCGCGGTTTAGGCGCGCTCGCCGCGGATGCGGCGCGCGAGCTGGATGTCCTTGGGCATGATGGTGACGCGCTTGGCGTGGATTGCGCACAGGTTTGGTGTCTTCGAAGAGGCCGACGAGGTAGGCCTCGCTGGCCTCCTGCAGGGCCATGACTGCGGAGCTCTGGAAGCGCAGGTCGGTCTTGAAGTCCTGGGCGATCTCGCGCACTAGGCGCTGGAATGGCAGCTT
>NW_026048030.1:7500-10000 GCF_023864345.2 Schistocerca serialis cubense
GATCGCCATCCAGGGCGTCCGTTCCTCCCACACGTCTGTATGGCGTACCACACTGCAATCCAGCTCTTATAGGGAGACGACACGTAGCTGCGTGCACAATATTTGGACTGTATGGTCCGCCGTTGCTAGGCGCTGTCGTCATACGGTCACATGGGCCACGATGTATCATTCAGTACATACGGAGCAATGTGCAGTACAGTTTGTGGGTTTTGCGTACATCGGCGGACAGGTGACAGGCCGTACCACAACGTAGGCTGAGTACGTCGGCATGCGAAGGGCATTGAACATGCAAACTTCTCACCGACCAGCTTGCGAAGGCAGGGGGGAAGGGGGGGGGGCATGTACGTCCTGCTGCTATCCACACTACAGTGTATAGCAGGAGCATGTGGAAAGTCAGCAACACCTGCAAGGTGTTTAACATGACGCGATACACAGGGGACCGGGCAGTGCGAGTAGCGAACTATATTGCGAGGGTTGCGGTTAGGCAACACTACACTACTTTAACGGGTTGCATAACAATTACAGAGCAGGTTCAGCGACAACGTGCGTCAGGTTAAGGCGCAATATAGTTTAGGTTACGGCGCACTTTAGGTTAGGTTAAGGCACATTATAGGTTAGGTTAAGGCACAACATGGGTTACGTTAAGGCACAACATGGGTTACGTTAAGGCACAACATGGGTTAGGTTAAGGCACAACATGGGTTAGGTTAAGGCACAACATGGGTTAGGTTAAGGCACAACATGGGTTAGGTTAAGGCACAACATGGGTTAGGTTAAGGCACAACATGGGTTAGGTTAAGGCACAACATGGGTTAGGTTAAGGCACAACATGGGTTAGGTTAAGGCACAACATGGGTTAGGTTAAGGCACAACATGGGTTAGGTTAAGGCACAACATGGGTTAGGTTAAGGCACAACATGGGTTAGGTTAAGGCACAACATGGGT
The DNA here is from genome assembly GCF_023864345.2 of Schistocerca serialis cubense. Lineage (NCBI taxonomy): Eukaryota > Metazoa > Arthropoda > Insecta > Orthoptera > Acrididae > Schistocerca > Schistocerca serialis. The sequence goes on from NW_026048030.1 coordinate 8,446, forward strand.
TAGGTTAAGGCACAACATGGGTTAGGTTAAGGCACAACATGGGTTAGGTTAAGGCACAACATGGGTTAGGTTAAGGCACAACATGGGTTAGGTTAAGGCACAACATGGGTTAGGTTAAGGCACAACATGGGTTAGGTTAAGGCACAACATGGGTTAGGTTAAGGCACAACATGGGTTAGGTTAAGGCACAACATGGGTTAGGTTAAGGCACAACATGGGTTAGGTTAAGGCACAACATGGGTTAGGTTAAGGCACAACATGGGTTAGGTTAAGGCACAACATGGGTTAGGTTAAGGCACAACATGGGTTAGGTTAAGGCACAACATGGGTTAGGTTAAGGCACAACATGGGTTAGGTTAAGGCACAACATGGGTTAGGTTAAGGCACAACATGGGTTAGGTTAAGGCACAACATGGGTTAGGTTAAGGCACAACATGGGTTAGGTTAAGGCACAACATGGGTTAGGTTAAGGCACAACATGGGTTAGGTTAAGGCACAACATGGGTTAGGTTAAGGCACAACATGGGTTAGGTTAAGGCACAACATGGGTTAGGTTAAGGCACACCATGGGTTAGGTTAAGGCACACCATGGGTTAGGTTAAGGCACACCATGGGTTAGGTTAAGGCACAACATGGGTTAGGTTAAGGCACAACATGGGTTAGGTTAAGGCACAACATGGGTTAGGTTAAGGCACAACATGGGTTAGGTTAAGGCACAACATGGGTTAGGTTAAGGCACAACGTAGGTTAGGTTAAGGCACAACGTGGGTTAGGTTAAGGCACAACGTGGGTTAGGTTAAGGCACAACGTGGGTTAGGTTAAGGCACAACGTGGGTTAGGTTAAGGCACAACATGGGTTAGGTTAAGGCACAACATGGGTTAGGTTAAGGCACACCATGGGTTAGGTTAAGGCACAACATGGGTTAGGTTAAGGCACAACATGGGTTAGGTTAAGGCACAACATGGGTTAGGTTAAGGCACAACATGGGTTAGGTTAAGGCACAACATGGGTTAGGTTAAGGCACAACATGGGTTAGGTTAAGGCACAACATGGGTTAGGTTAAGGCACAACGTAGGTTAGGTTAAGGCACAACGTGGGTTAGGTTAAGGCACAACATGGGTTAGGTTAAGGCACAACATGGGTTAGGTTAAGGCACAACATGGGTTAGGTTAAGGCACAACATGGGTTAGGTTAAGGCACAACATGGGTTAGGTTAAGGCACAACATGGGTTAGGTTACGGCACAACATGGGTTACGTTACGGCACAACATGGGTTACGTTACGGCACAACATGGGTTACGTTACGGCACAACATGGGTTACGTTACGGCACAACATGGGTTACGTTACGGCACAACATGGGTTACGTTACGGCACAACATGGGTTACGTTACGGCACAAATTAGGTTAGGTTACGGCACAAATTAGGTTAGGTTAAGGCACAAATTAGGTTAGGTTAAGGCACAAATTAGGTTAGGTTAAGGCACAAATTAGGTTAGGTTAAGGCACAAATTAGGTTAGGTTAAGGCACAAATTAGGTTAGGTTAAGGCACAA
>NW_026048030.1:20000-24343 GCF_023864345.2 Schistocerca serialis cubense
GCCGCCTGCCGCGTCCGTCGGCCGGCGCGCCTGCCACCGGCCGCCCCCACCAGCCGGCTGTAGCGCGTGCGCCCACGCACCGCGCTGCCAGCACGCCGGGCGGCCCCCCCTCACCGGCCGGGGACGGTCCCACCCAGCCACCGCCGCGTATCGCCTCACACCCAGATCCCCTTTCACGTTCGTGGGCATGGTGGGTCCCCTTTCACGTTCGTGGGCATGGTGGGTATCCCTGAAACAACCGGTTAATAGCTCGACCGATCGTCGCCAACACTGATTCACCTCTAGCGAGAACAACCGCACCACAACGGGTTACCGGTTGTTCATTTGCGTAACGTCACCAGCAAACGTACACGTCCATCGCCATTTGCAACGAGTATTGCATGCCTGTGTCAGGTGTCACAACACACTACGTCTGCCCACATAGACGCAACAACATGTGCACGCCTAGAGAACACGTGGAAGGTAGACCCCGTACGTATGCGGTGTCCATTGCGCGAACGACTGTCAGCCCGCCTCTGCAGCATGTCGCAGATGTGGAACGCGGGTGCAACATGCTATCACGGTGTGTGAGAAGAGACGACTACGTCCGAATACACGCTCCACTACATCAACAGACTGCTCATGCTGATCGCCATCCAGGGCGTCCGTTCCTCCCACACGTCTGTATGGCGTACCACACTGCAATCCAGCTCTTATAGGGAGACGACACGTAGCTGCGTGCACAATATTTGGACTGTATGGTCCGCCGTTGCTAGGCGCTGTCGTCATACGGTCACATGGGCCACGATGTATCATTCAGTACATACGGAGCAATGTGCAGTACAGTTTGTGGGTTTTGCGTACATCGGCGGACAGGTGACAGGCCGTACCACAACGTAGGCTGAGTACGTCGGCATGCGAAGGGCATTGAACATGCAAACTTCTCACCGACCAGCTTGCGAAGGCAGGGGGGAAGGGGGGGGGGCATGTACGTCCTGCTGCTATCCACACTACAGTGTATAGCAGGAGCATGTGGAAAGTCAGCAACACCTGCAAGGTGTTTAACATGACGCGATACACAGGGGACCGGGCAGTGCGAGTAGCGAACTATATTGCGAGGGTTGCGGTTAGGCAACACTACACTACTTTAACGGGTTGCATAACAATTACAGAGCAGGTTCAGCGACAACGTGCGTCAGGTTAAGGCGCAATATAGTTTAGGTTACGGCGCACTTTAGGTTAGGTTAAGGCACATTATAGGTTAGGTTAAGGCACAACATGGGTTACGTTAAGGCACAACATGGGTTACGTTAAGGCACAACATGGGTTAGGTTAAGGCACAACATGGGTTAGGTTAAGGCACAACATGGGTTAGGTTAAGGCACAACATGGGTTAGGTTAAGGCACAACATGGGTTAGGTTAAGGCACAACATGGGTTAGGTTAAGGCACAACATGGGTTAGGTTAAGGCACAACATGGGTTAGGTTAAGGCACAACATGGGTTAGGTTAAGGCACAACATGGGTTAGGTTAAGGCACAACATGGGTTAGGTTAAGGCACAACATGGGTTAGGTTAAGGCACAACATGGTTAGGTTAAGGCACAACATGGGTTAGGTTAAGGCACAACATGGGTTAGGTTAAGGCACAACATGGGTTAGGTTAAGGCACAACATGGTTAGGTTAAGGCACAACATGGGTTAGGTTAAGGCACAACATGGGTTAGGTTAAGGCACAACATGGGTTAGGTTAAGGCACAACATGGGTTAGGTTAAGGCACAACATGGGTTAGGTTAAGGCACAACATGGGTTAGGTTAAGGCACAACATGGGTTAGGTTAAGGCACAACATGGGTTAGGTTAAGGCACAACATGGGTTAGGTTAAGGCACAACATGGGTTAGGTTAAGGCACAACATGGGTTAGGTTAAGGCACAACATGGGTTAGGTTAAGGCACAACATGGGTTAGGTTAAGGCACAACATGGGTTAGGTTAAGGCACAACATGGGTTAGGTTAAGGCACAACATGGGTTAGGTTAAGGCACAACATGGGTTAGGTTAAGGCACAACATGGGTTAGGTTAAGGCACAACATGGGTTAGGTTAAGGCACACCATGGGTTAGGTTAAGGCACACCATGGGTTAGGTTAAGGCACACCATGGGTTAGGTTAAGGCACAACATGGGTTAGGTTAAGGCACAACATGGGTTAGGTTAAGGCACAACATGGGTTAGGTTAAGGCACAACATGGGTTAGGTTAAGGCACAACATGGGTTAGGTTAAGGCACAACGTAGGTTAGGTTAAGGCACAACGTGGGTTAGGTTAAGGCACAACGTGGGTTAGGTTAAGGCACAACGTGGGTTAGGTTAAGGCACAACGTGGGTTAGGTTAAGGCACAACATGGGTTAGGTTAAGGCACAACATGGGTTAGGTTAAGGCACACCATGGGTTAGGTTAAGGCACAACATGGGTTAGGTTAAGGCACAACATGGGTTAGGTTAAGGCACAACATGGGTTAGGTTAAGGCACAACATGGGTTAGGTTAAGGCACAACATGGGTTAGGTTAAGGCACAACATGGGTTAGGTTAAGGCACAACATGGGTTAGGTTAAGGCACAACGTAGGTTAGGTTAAGGCACAACGTGGGTTAGGTTAAGGCACAACATGGGTTAGGTTAAGGCACAACATGGGTTAGGTTAAGGCACAACATGGGTTAGGTTAAGGCACAACATGGGTTAGGTTAAGGCACAACATGGGTTAGGTTAAGGCACAACATGGGTTAGGTTACGGCACAACATGGGTTACGTTACGGCACAACATGGGTTACGTTACGGCACAACATGGGTTACGTTACGGCACAACATGGGTTACGTTACGGCACAACATGGGTTACGTTACGGCACAACATGGGTTACGTTACGGCACAACATGGGTTACGTTACGGCACAAATTAGGTTAGGTTACGGCACAAATTAGGTTAGGTTAAGGCACAAATTAGGTTAGGTTAAGGCACAAATTAGGTTAGGTTAAGGCACAAATTAGGTTAGGTTAAGGCACAAATTAGGTTAGGTTAAGGCACAAATTAGGTTAGGTTAAGGCACAAATTAGGTTAGGTTAAGGCACAAATTAGGTTAGGTTAAGGCACGATATAGGTTAGGTTAAGGCACGATATAGGTTAGGTTAAGGCACGATATAGGTTAGGTTAAGGCACGATATAGGTTAGGTTAAGGCACGATATAGGTTAGGTTAAGGCACGATATAGGTTAGGTTAAGGCACGATATAGGTTAGGTTAAGGTACGATATAGGTTAGGTTAAGGTACGATATAGGTTAGGTTAAGGTACGATATAGGTTAGGTTAAGGTACGATATAGGTTAGGTTAAGGTACGATATAGTTAGGTTAAGGTACGATATAGGTTAGGTTAAGGTACGATATAGGTTAGGTTAAGGTACGATATAGGTTAGGTTAAGGTACGATATAGGTTAGGTTAAGGTACGATATAGCGTAGGTTCAGATACACATTGTTGTAGGGAAAGGTGTATTGGGGGGGGGGGGCGGCAGGTTCGTTGATAGTGATTATCGTAATTGGATGCCTGCGGTATTATCCGATTTGTCACGTCAGGATGCACTTTTGGCTCATGACAGGCGGCGCTCCGATTCCATGGTTGTGGCAGATCTGTGTCTTTCATTCCTGCCATTGTTTGTGTGCTGTGACAGGAGGCAGTATTGTGATGTTGGGTGCACCACTGTGTAGGACATGTGTGGGTGTTCGTGGCTTAGCTGAGCAATGTGCGGATGTCGGAAGGGTGGGATATTGTGTTTTCTGGGTGGACCTCCCGGTCTGGTAATGATAGTGTGGATTGTGTCATGTGGCGGAGAGGATGCACTGGATGTTCTTCCATGCTGGTGGTTAGATATTGTGTGTGATAAGAGAGTAGTGTGTGATAAGAGTGTCTGGCTGACGTGTGGTTCTCATTGTGTGCAGAGTCTTTCAGCATGTATAGGGACGGTTGTATATATTATCTGTATTCTGATGGCTCTGCATCTATTACTAATCAGTGCCGTGTATACGGTTACTCTAGTTCCAGTCGAAACTGTTCTATCTCTGTACATTAGTGACACTGCGGCTCCACTATGTTGCCGCCCCTGTCGGCCGTTTCCCCCAGTGTATGGCTAATGATTATCAGCAATCAGTCTATTAGTCAATACCGGTAGTGTGACGACGTCAAATGTCCGGGATGGGGGAAGCTACACCCTTCCCGTGGGTCAGGGCCTAGAAAGACTCTTCCCACGCAGGGAGACTCGGACTGTCGTTACTCTTCCGAGACATATATGTGCCCAGCGTTTTTTTGCGGCTGCGAGTGCA
>NW_026048031.1:10000-12500 GCF_023864345.2 Schistocerca serialis cubense
CCGGCTGTAGCGCGTGCGCCCACGCACCGCGCGGCCAGCACGCCGGGAGGCCCCCCCTCACCGGCCGGGGACGGTCCCACCCAGCCACCGCCGCGTATCGCTTCACACCCACATGCCATTCACGTTCGTGGGCATGGTGGGTATCGCTGAAACAACCGGTTGGTAGCTCAACCGATCGTCGCCATCACTGATTCACCTCTAGCGAGAACAACCGCACCACAACGGTTTACCAGTTCTTCATTTGCGTAACGTCACCAGCAAACGTAGACGTCCATCGCCATTTGCAAATTCAACGATTGTTGCATGCCTGTGTCAGGTGTCACGACACACTATGTCTGCCCACATACACGCAACAACATGTGCACGCTTCGCGAACACGTGGAAGGTGGCCCCCGTACGTATGCGATGTCCATTGCGCGAACGACTGTCAACCGGCCTCTGTCGCATGTCGCAGATGTGGAACGCAGTGCACCATGCTATCACGGTGTGTGAGAAGAGACGACTACGTCTGACAACACGCGCCACTACATCAACAGACGGCTCATGCTGATCGCCATCCACGGCATACCATACTTCAATCCAGCTCTTATAGGGAGACGACACGTAGCTGAGTGCACAATATTTGGACCGTATGGTTCGCCGTTGTTGGCGCAGTCGTGGTACGGTCACACATGTACCACGATGTATCATTCAGTACATGAGGACCAATGTGCAGTACAGTGTGTGATTTGGACGTACAACATCAGCGGACAGTTGACACAAGCCGTACCACAACGTAGGCTGTGCTTCGCCATGCGAATGCCAATGAACAACTGCGAAGGGCATTGAGCATGTACGTCCTGCTGCCATCCGCATTACAGTGTATAGCTGCAAGGTGTTTAACATGAAGCGATACTCTGGGGACCGGGCAGTGCGAGTAGCAAACTATATTGCGGGGGTTGCAGTTAGGCAACACTACACTAATTTAACGCGTCGTATGACAATTACAGAGCAGGTTAAGGCCCAACGTGTGTTGGGTTAAGGTACAATATAGGTTAGGTTAAGGTACAATATAGGTTAGGTTACGGTACAATATGGGTTAGGTTAAGGGACAATATGGGTTAGGTTAAGGGACAATATAGGTTAGGTTAAGGGACAATATGGGTTAGGTTAAGGGACAATATGGGTTAGGTTAAGGGACAATATGGGTTAGGTTAAGGGACAATATGGGTTAGGTTAAGGGACAATATAGGTTAGGTTAAGGGACAATATAGGTTAGGTTAAGGGACAATATAGGTTAGGTTAAGGGACAATATAGGTTAGGTTAAGGGACAATATAGGTTAGGTTAAGGGACAATATAGGTTAGGTTAAGGGACAATATAGGTTAGGTTAAGGGACAATATAGGTTAGGTTAAGGGACAATATAGGTTAGGTTAAGGGACAATATAGGTTAGGTTAAGGGACAATATAGGTTAGGTTAAGGGACAATATAGGTTAGGTTAAGGGACAATATCGGTTAGGTTAAGGGACAATATGGGTTAGGTTAAGGGACAATATAGGTTAGGTTAAGGGACAATATAGGTTAGGTTAAGGGACAATATAGGTTAGGTTAAGGGACAATATAGGTTAGGTTAAGGGACAATATAGGTTAGGTTAAGGGACAATATAGGTTAGGTTAAGGGACAATATAGGTTAGGTTAAGGGACAATATGGGTTAGGTTAAGGGACAATATAGGTTAGGTTAAGGGACAATATAGGTTAGGTTAAGGGACAATATGGGTTAGGTTAAGGGACAATATGGGTTAGGTTAAGGCGCAATATGGGTTAGGTTAAGGCGCAATATAGGTTAGGTTAAGCGACAATATGGGTTAGGTTAAGGGACAATATAGGTTAGGTTAAGGCGCAATATGGGTTAGGTTAAGGCGCAATATGGGTTAGGTTAAGGCGCAATATGGGTTAGGTTAAGGCGCAATATGGGTTAGGTTAAGGCGCAATATGGGTTAGGTTAAGGCGCAATATGGGTTAGGTTAAGGCGCAATATGGGTTAGGTTAAGGCGCAATATGGGTTAGGTTAAGGCGCAATATGGGTTAGGTTAAGGCGCAATATGGGTTAGGTTAAGGCGCAATATGGGTTAGGTTAAGGCGCAATATGGGTTAGGTTAAGGCGCAATATGGGTTAGGTTAAGGCGCAATATGGGTTAGGTTAAGGCGCAATATGGGTTAGGTTAAGGTACACATTGTTGTAAGGAAAGGTGTATTGGGGGGGGGGGGGGGGGGGGCGGCGGCGGCGGCGGCCGGTTTGTTGATTGTGATTATAGTAAGTGGATGCCTGCGGCATCATCTGATTTGCCACGTCAGGATGCACCTTTGGCTCATGACAGGCGGCGCTCTGATTCCATGCTTGTGGCAGACCTGTGTCTTTCATTCCTGCCATTGTTTGTGTGCTGTGACAGGAGGCAGTATTGTGATGTTGGGTGTACCCCTGTGTAGGACGTGTGTGGGTGTTGGTGGCTTAGCTGA
>NW_026048031.1:20000-24326 GCF_023864345.2 Schistocerca serialis cubense
CTTTGGTTTCCCGGAGGCTGCCCGCCGAGTCATCGGAGGAACTGCGGCGGATCGCTGGCTGGCATCGTTTATGGTTAGAACTAGGGCGGTATCTGATCGCCTTCGAACCTCTAACTTTCGTTCTTGATTAATGAAAACATACTTGGCAAATGCTTTCGCTTCTGTTCGTCTTGCGACGATCCAAGAATTTCACCTCTAACGTCGCAATACGAATGCCCCCGCCTGTCCCTATTAATCATTACCTCGGGTTCCGAAAACCAACAAAATAGAACCGAGGTCCTATTCCATTATTCCATGCACACAGTATTCAGGCGGGCTTGCCTGCTTTAAGCACTCTAATTTGTTCAAAGTAAACGTGCCGGCCCACCGAGACACTCACTCAAGAGCACCCTGGTAGGATTGCAACGGGGTCCGCCTCGGGACGCACGAGCACGCACGAGGCGCGTCGCACGCCTTCAGCTCGCCCCACCGGCAGGACGTCCCACGATACATGCCAGTTAAACACCGACGGGCGGTGAACCAACAGCGTGGGACACAAATCCAACTACGAGCTTTTTAACCGCAACAACTTTAATATACGCTATTGGAGCTGGAATTACCGCGGCTGCTGGCACCAGACTTGCCCTCCAATAGATACTCGTTAAAGGATTTAAAGTGTACTCATTCCGATTACGGGGCCTCGGATGAGTCCCGTATCGTTATTTTTCGTCACTACCTCCCCGTGCCGGGAGTGGGTAATTTGCGCGCCTGCTGCCTTCCTTGGATGTGGTAGCCGTTTCTCAGGCTCCCTCTCCGGAATCGAACCCTGATTCCCCGTTACCCGTTACAACCATGGTAGGCGCAGAACCTACCATCGACAGTTGATAAGGCAGACATTTGAAAGATGCGTCGCCGGTACGAGGACCGTGCGATCAGCCCAAAGTTATTCAGAGTCACCAAGGCAAACGGACCGGACGAGCCGACCGATTGGTTTTGATCTAATAAAAGCGTCCCTTCCATCTCTGGTCGGGACTCTGTTTGCATGTATTAGCTCTAGAATTACCACAGTTATCCAAGTAACGTGGGTACGATCTAAGGAACCATAACTGATTTAATGAGCCATTCGCGGTTTCACCTTAATGCGGCTTGTACTGAGACATGCATGGCTTAATCTTTGAGACAAGCATATGACTACTGGCAGGATCAACCAGGGAGCTGCGTCAACTAGAGCTGAGCAGCCGGCCGCCCGGGAGTGTGTCCCGGGGGCCCGCGCGAACACGCAAGCGTCCGCTCAATTATTCTGCAAACAGGAGGAGGCTGAGCTCCCCTGCACAATACACCTCGAAACCCTCTCAGGTCCCGGCGGCGCGCAGCGCCGTCCTAAGTACTTGGTCGGGTTCGAGAGAGGCGCAATCGCCCGGAGTTTGGCGAGTAGACGCTTTAGGTGCGACCACCCGTGCTCCCAACTGAGCTTGCCGCTGCCGACAGAGGCCCGGGAGCGTGCTGTCGTGGCATTGCCGGCGGGAGACAACACGCGCCACCTACGGTGGCCGGCAGCTCCAACGCCAGCGCCACAGAAGGACAAAAGCCCCACTTGGGTGCCGAAGCGAACTCTCCCAGCACAGCGCACGCGCCAACACGTCCGCACAGCTGCGATACAATCCACCTGCGAGAACCGCAGAGGCGACCGAGCAGCAGACGGCGTCGCGGCGCCGAGCGCCGGGCGGCGGCGCATCCTCAGCGCACACAGTCCTCAATCGGACCAGCACACTGCAGATGTCCACCGCGCTTCGCACCGGGCCCGCGAGGACCTACTTTGGCCGCACGGCGCCGCGTGCAGGGTGCGCCGGCGCGCAGCTGCGCCGCCTGCCGCCTCCGTCGGCCGGCGCGCCTGCCACTGGCCGCCCCCACCAGCCGGCTGTAGCGCGTGCGCCCACGCACCGCGCGGCCAGCACGCCGGGAGGCCCCCCCTCACCGGCCGGGGACGGTCCCACCCAGCCACCGCCGCGTATCGCTTCACACCCACATGCCATTCACGTTCGTGGGCATGGTGGGTATCGCTGAAACAACCGGTTGGTAGCTCAACCGATCGTCGCCATCACTGATTCACCTCTAGCGAGAACAACCGCACCACAACGGTTTACCAGTTCTTCATTTGCGTAACGTCACCAGCAAACGTAGACGTCCATCGCCATTTGCAAATTCAACGATTGTTGCATGCCTGTGTCAGGTGTCACGACACACTATGTCTGCCCACATACACGCAACAACATGTGCACGCTTCGCGAACACGTGGAAGGTGGCCCCCGTACGTATGCGATGTCCATTGCGCGAACGACTGTCAACCGGCCTCTGTCGCATGTCGCAGATGTGGAACGCAGTGCACCATGCTATCACGGTGTGTGAGAAGAGACGACTACGTCTGACAACACGCGCCACTACATCAACAGACGGCTCATGCTGATCGCCATCCACGGCATACCATACTTCAATCCAGCTCTTATAGGGAGACGACACGTAGCTGAGTGCACAATATTTGGACCGTATGGTTCGCCGTTGTTGGCGCAGTCGTGGTACGGTCACACATGTACCACGATGTATCATTCAGTACATGAGGACCAATGTGCAGTACAGTGTGTGATTTGGACGTACAACATCAGCGGACAGTTGACACAAGCCGTACCACAACGTAGGCTGTGCTTCGCCATGCGAATGCCAATGAACAACTGCGAAGGGCATTGAGCATGTACGTCCTGCTGCCATCCGCATTACAGTGTATAGCTGCAAGGTGTTTAACATGAAGCGATACTCTGGGGACCGGGCAGTGCGAGTAGCAAACTATATTGCGGGGGTTGCAGTTAGGCAACACTACACTAATTTAACGCGTCGTATGACAATTACAGAGCAGGTTAAGGCCCAACGTGTGTTGGGTTAAGGTACAATATAGGTTAGGTTAAGGTACAATATAGGTTAGGTTACGGTACAATATGGGTTAGGTTAAGGGACAATATGGGTTAGGTTAAGGGACAATATAGGTTAGGTTAAGGGACAATATGGGTTAGGTTAAGGGACAATATGGGTTAGGTTAAGGGACAATATGGGTTAGGTTAAGGGACAATATGGGTTAGGTTAAGGGACAATATAGGTTAGGTTAAGGGACAATATAGGTTAGGTTAAGGGACAATATAGGTTAGGTTAAGGGACAATATAGGTTAGGTTAAGGGACAATATAGGTTAGGTTAAGGGACAATATAGGTTAGGTTAAGGGACAATATAGGTTAGGTTAAGGGACAATATAGGTTAGGTTAAGGGACAATATAGGTTAGGTTAAGGGACAATATAGGTTAGGTTAAGGGACAATATAGGTTAGGTTAAGGGACAATATAGGTTAGGTTAAGGGACAATATCGGTTAGGTTAAGGGACAATATGGGTTAGGTTAAGGGACAATATAGGTTAGGTTAAGGGACAATATAGGTTAGGTTAAGGGACAATATAGGTTAGGTTAAGGGACAATATAGGTTAGGTTAAGGGACAATATAGGTTAGGTTAAGGGACAATATAGGTTAGGTTAAGGGACAATATAGGTTAGGTTAAGGGACAATATGGGTTAGGTTAAGGGACAATATAGGTTAGGTTAAGGGACAATATAGGTTAGGTTAAGGGACAATATGGGTTAGGTTAAGGGACAATATGGGTTAGGTTAAGGCGCAATATGGGTTAGGTTAAGGCGCAATATAGGTTAGGTTAAGCGACAATATGGGTTAGGTTAAGGGACAATATAGGTTAGGTTAAGGCGCAATATGGGTTAGGTTAAGGCGCAATATGGGTTAGGTTAAGGCGCAATATGGGTTAGGTTAAGGCGCAATATGGGTTAGGTTAAGGCGCAATATGGGTTAGGTTAAGGCGCAATATGGGTTAGGTTAAGGCGCAATATGGGTTAGGTTAAGGCGCAATATGGGTTAGGTTAAGGCGCAATATGGGTTAGGTTAAGGCGCAATATGGGTTAGGTTAAGGCGCAATATGGGTTAGGTTAAGGCGCAATATGGGTTAGGTTAAGGCGCAATATGGGTTAGGTTAAGGCGCAATATGGGTTAGGTTAAGGCGCAATATGGGTTAGGTTAAGGTACACATTGTTGTAAGGAAAGGTGTATTGGGGGGGGGGGGGGGGGGGGGCGGCGGCGGCGGCGGCCGGTTTGTTGATTGTGATTATAGTAAGTGGATGCCTGCGGCATCATCTGATTTGCCACGTCAGGATGCACCTTTGGCTCATGACAGGCGGCGCTCTGATTCCATGCTTGTGGCAGACCTGTGTCTTTCATTCCTGCCATTGTTTGTGTGCTGTGACA
>NW_026048032.1:0-24290 GCF_023864345.2 Schistocerca serialis cubense
TCCTCGTATTGTTATCTCCTGGAGGTCAGCCGGCACGTTTCGGTGAGCAATGACGATTGCCTGTGATTTGGCGGCGTTGTACGCCAGCCGCCACTTTGCCGCCCAGTCTTCCAAATTGTTGGCTGCGGATTGCAGTCGCCTTTGAAGGAGTTGCGGCTGCATGCTGCGGCAGTACACTGCAGTATCGTCCGCGTACAGGGCGAGTTGCACCCGATCTGTGCGCGGAAGGTCGGCAGTGTACAGCGAGTATAGCACTGGACCCAGGACCGAACCTTGCGGGACTCCGGCGAGTATTCGGCGTTCTGTGGAGATTCCACAGTCTGCCCGTACGTGAAACGTGCGACCCGCGAGGTAACTCTGCAGGAGTTTCACGTGTGGCCCAGGAATCCCCAATGTAAATAGTTTATAAAGGAGACCTTTGTGCCACACTGAATCAAATGCACGAGACACGTCGAGCAGTAGCGCGCCGAAGTACTCGCGTCGGTCCAGGGCACAGAAGGCTTCCTCTGTCAGCCGCAGTAGTTGCTGGGTGGTGGAGTGTCCCTTCCGGAATCCAAACTGCTCGTCGGGCAGGATGCCTTCCGCGTCGATGTGGATTCCCAGCCGCCTCAGGTACAACCTCTCGAAGACCTTCGAGAGTGCTGGCAGCAGGCTGATCGGGCGGTAGTTGTTAGCCCGCCTGTGATCCTTCCCTGGCTTGGGTAGGGCCACGATCTCGGCGTGCTTCCAGCACTCTGGAAATACGCCAGTGCGGATGATGGAGTTGAAGATCTCCGTGAGGTGCCCGATTGCGATGGGCGGCAGTTGCTTGAGGAGCTGGTTCGTGACAAGATCGGGGCCTCCTGCCTTCTTGCCGTTGAGATATCGTAGCTGGATCTCGACTTCCGCTTCCTCGATCGGCTCGATGACGGTGTCGTTGTCCTCGGCCGCTAAGAAGACCGGAAGTCGCTCCTCAACCAGTGCCACGTGTGCCAGGTCGACAGGATCTTCCACCGGAGTGAAGTTTTCAGCGAACACGTCCGCGAGGGCGTTGGCCTTAGCGTCCGGTTCGCTGACGAAGACATTCCCGACTTGCAGTGGCGGTATTTTGGTGGTGCGGCGGATGAATCCCTTCACCGCGTGCCAGGCTGTTCCGTCCTCTGTTTTCAAGGAGGCGACTTTGTGCGCCCACTCTTCTATTCTGTGGGCGTCTGCGGCTGCTTTTATTTCCCGCTGCAACCTGTTTAGTTGCCGCTTCGTTGCAGGATTCCGTGTTAGCTGCCATTCGCGGCGAAGTCTATTCTTCTCCGTGATGGCAGCTTTGAGATGTTGCGGGAATTCACGGGCGTGTGGCTTCTCTGTTCTTCCGTTTGGAGTGGCTGCCGCCACAGCTTCTGCGACTCCTCGGGTGAGGTGCCGCAGCGCCGCTTCCGCACCATGTTCAGTCGGGTTCGGCGCGTCTCCGATTTTGGCCGCCATTTCTGTTTGGTACGTGTCCCATGTGATGCCCCTGATGTCGTGGCCACGTTTGGTCGTTTGGACGATGTCCGCATTCAGTTCAAAGACCACGGGGGCGTGGTCGGACGCCATCGTGGCCCTCGTTGTGGCGGAGATGAAGTGTCTCACCCCGCGGACGATGGCCACGTCTATGACGTCCGGTTGCGCACCTCTTCGTGTCGGGAAGATGGTCGGCTGGTGCGGTCCTATCACCGCCGCTCCGAGCTGCTCGGCCACCCGATGTAGACGGCGGCCGCTTGTGTTCGTGGTCCTGGAGTTCCAGATGATGTTCTTGGCGTTAACGTCGCCTCCGAGGAATGTGTTTCCAGGGAGGGAAATCAACGCCGCGAACTCATCCGGCTGCAGCAGTCCCCTTGGAGGTCGGTATATCGCCACAAAGTTTATCTGCCCCTGGTCCGTTTGTACGGCTACTCCCGTGGCTTCTATTGTGGCGAGTTGTGGCAGGTGAACCCTGTGGTGGCGCATCGTCCTCCTTACGTACACCGCCGTGCCGCCACCCGCGGTTGCCCGGTCGTCCCGGTAGCAGTGGTAGTTGGCCACTCCCACTTTCACGCCGGGCTTCAGGTGTGTTTCCGCGACGAGACAGATGTCTAGATTCTCGTCGCAGATGAAGCTTCTGAATTCCGCGTCCTGGCGACGCAAGCCGTTGGCGTTAAAGACGCCGATTTTTACACCACGGTCGTGTCTATCCATGATGTTTTGTGGAGATGGCCAAGGTGATCGTCTGTGTGATCTGCTCCACAGACGCCGCGTATTTGTTTGGAAGGTCCTCGATCACATGGAGGACCCTGTCTATGAGGCCTGCCAACAGTTGCAGCATTTGGGTGGCCTTGTCTTCCTCCTGTGGTTGTTTTGGAGGATGGGGCGCGTCGATGTGCCGCTGTTGGTAGCGGCTTCCACGCTGGCGCATTTCCGGGAAGTCAACGGGGCTGTCTAATCTCGGAGGGCGCCGCCCGGGGGTTGCGTCTTCGTTATTTGTGCGCGCTCGTTGCGCGCGCCCGGTAGCAGCAGTGGCTGCCGTCAGATCAGCTGATCGCTGCCGTGCCCATGCGTTAGCACGGGGTGCCGGCTGCGGCCGCGCGGTGCTGCCACCTGTGAGCGGCGCGCCTCTCTGGGCGCCACTTGCCGCTGGCTGTGTCCGTGAGGTGCTGCCACCACGCGGCGGGTTGCGGGACTCCGTCGTGGTAGCGGCCTCCGGGATTGTGTTGTAGGTAGCCGTGGCGGCTGCCTTACCGGCTGCTGGCTGCAACGTCTGCATGCTGCTGCCCTCTGGTGGCGTCGAGCTGTACTCGGCGGCTGGCTTTCCCGGTTGCGTCCGGGAGGTGCTGCCCTCTCGCGGCGAGTTTTGAGACTCGCGCGTAGGGGAGGTGGCTGGGACTGCACTGCCGGTCGCGTCGCGAGCTGCCTTACCGACTGTTGGCGGCTGCCTCTGCGTACTCGGCCGGGAGGTGCTGGCCCCTGGCGGCGCTGGGTTGTATCCGGCGCGTCGACCTCCACGTGTCCGGCGGCGGCGTCGTCTTTGTGGCTGACCGGTTGCCGGCCAGTTCTGCAAGTCGCGGAATGCGGTTTTCCCGTTTCTGGGCGCCTTCCCTCCGCGCAGCTGCTGGCCTTGGGCGCGCTCGAGGAAGGCTATATGCCGTTCACAGCCTCTATACGCGGCCATGTGGTTTTCACCACACAGGGCGCACTTCGGTGTGAAGTCCTTGTGTGGTATACCTTTGATTGTACAATCGCGAGATGCGTGTTCCCCTGCGCATCTCACGCATCTCTCGTCCATGTTGCAGTGTTTCTGGACGTGGCCGAGTTGCTGACACCTGTAGCACTGTGCATAAGGTTGTTTATTGCGCAGGTTTTCGGGTGTCACACTGCAGTTGGCTATTAAACGGAGCTGGAACAGCTGCCTGTTGCGCTCTGTGTTGGGAGCGTACACGCAGAAGAGCGGCGAGTCCTTTCTCGTTCCAGGATTTTTCATTTTGGACACGCCGCTCACAGCATATCCCAAGTCCTCCAGCTCCTCTTTGATGTGGCTGGGTTCCGTTTTGTACGAGAACCCTCGGTATACTACACGCAGTGGTTTCTCTCTCGTTGCGGAGTACGTGTAGAATTTGATGCCCTTTTCTGTTACTGTTTTATTGAGCATCATGTAGTCTGTGGTGCTATTCGTCTGGACTTTGAATAGCTCCCCAGACACTCGTATTATGAAGTTGTTCTTCCCTAGCACCTTCTGCAGCAGTTGTTGCAGCTCGCGGAACGTGCCAGGGTAATCCAGAACTAACGGTGGCGGTTTAGAGCGGCGTGGCGGTGCGGGCGTCATCTGCACATCGTCTTCGCTGTCGTCGTCGCTCAGAGCGCTATAATGGTTATCCACAGCAATCGGGGTGGAGGACGGGATATTGGCGCGCTTTGCCGGTTTCTTCACTTGTTGGAAGCCGTCTGCGTCTGCCTGCTGTTGCGCTACCTCTCCATTGCTGCGCCTACGACCTTTGGCCGTCGCCTTGGGCCGTGCGGGAGGGCCTGCTGCTTTCCGGAACTTCCGTGCATTAGCTGGCACGGGAGCGTCACCGTCAGAATGTCTTCTCTTATTCTGAATGATGTGGTGCTCCATTTCAGTGACGTCGCCGGCGTTGTCCTGGTTTGGGGCGCTGTTGTCGTGCGCCGCCAATGATGTGTTGGACGTCGGCAGGAGGGCCAACAAGGAGTTCAGCGCTGCCTCCGCAGTTCCTGCTTCCTGGTTTGCAGGCGTTGTTGTTGCAGGTGCGGTGCTGGCTGTGGTTTCGGGAGTCTCGTTCTCAACATCGAGGACGTAGTAGCTCCCTTCAGTGTCCATACATGCCTCCCTCATCTCATTTCTAATGCGCTGGAGATCCATTGCATCGAGGGACTGAGAGGAGGCACACGCTGTTTCAACAGTCGGTTCAGCGGTTGTGTTGCTACCGACTCCGGTTGCCTTCAAGGACGCGGCCTTGTCTGCTGATGCGTTGCCTACGGGGGCAACGCTACGCGGTGGAGGAGGAGTACTATCGGAAGGCCGCGAGTGCTCTCCCGACGTACTCGACTCGACTCCCGTTGCGTGCAGGGACGCGGCCCTGTCCGCTGTCGACATATTAGCGAGCGGTGGCGCGGAGCGCTCGGCGCGTGCGTCCGTCTCACGCGGCATCGCTAACTCGAGTCTGTCTGTCTGCGCCCAGCGCGCCCGCCGCCCCCCTATATAGACTCTGGCCCGCCCTCCCCCCACCACGCGCAACCGAGGGCATATAAGCGCAGCACGGAGGCGCGCGGGCCCGTTGTCAAGGCAGCACCGGACGCCGCGCCGCACCTAACCTCCACGCACGCCGCTCCGCTACCGCTACCGCTACCGCCATGGCCCGCACAAAGCAAACGGCCCGCAAGTCCACCGGCGGAAAGGCGCCGCGCAAACAGCTCGCCACCAAGGCGGCGAGGAAGAGCGCGCCCGCCACCGGAGGCGTCAAGAAGCCCCACCGCTACAGGCCGGGCACCGTCGCCCTGCGAGAAATCAGGCGCTACCAGAAGAGCACAGAGCTGCTCATCCGCAAGCTGCCATTCCAGCGCCTAGTGCGCGAGATCGCCCAGGACTTCAAGACCGACCTGCGCTTCCAGAGCTCCGCAGTCATGGCCCTGCAGGAGGCCAGCGAGGCCTACCTCGTCGGCCTCTTCGAAGACACCAACCTGTGCGCAATCCACGCCAAGCGCGTCACCATCATGCCCAAGGACATCCAGCTCGCGCGCCGCATCCGCGGCGAGCGCGCCTAAACCGCGCCGCGGCACCGCACCGCACAAACAAAAACGGCCCTTTTCAGGGCCACTAACATCTCTCCGTCGCGAGCAAACTTTGTCGGTCGCCTGCCTCTCGCCCCGCAACCCAAAAACAAAACAAAAAACCACCACTTCCCGTCCGTCCGCCACACCCGCTCACTCTGCCTGCCTGCTAGCAGCGCGCAACAATCACACATCATCCCTCCCCGGCGCTCAAAGCGCACAATACCCAACGGCCGACGTCACACCGCACGGGTGGCTGGCCGGCCGCCGCTTTCGTTTCGAAAACAAAAAAAACCCGCACTCCACTCCGACGGCCAACGGCCAGGCAGGCGCGCTCGCTCGCTCTACACGCCACCGAAATCCCCGCCGACTCCTTCCGCATCTCAACGTGCCCCCCGTTGCAAAACATCACACACACACACACACACAAAGGAACAAAACAAAACAAAGACCAGACACGACTCGACAAGACAGACATCCGAGAAGAACGAACGCAGGCAAGCCAACCAACGTATTCAAACAAAACAACGCGACAGAAAACCAACCGTCGGCCGCCGCCACAAACACGGCGACAATCAACCACGACAACAACAACACCGCTTACCGCTACCGCCGCCCACACCCGCCACCGACCCCCGCAATCCAACCACCACGGCACGCAAACAGCATCCCCACGGGCATACAGAAACGCCAGACAGACACCCACACCAAACGCAACACGACAATCAAAACCTTCCCCGACGTGCTTTGATGGCCCTGAGAAGGGCCGTTTTGGGCCGCGCGTCTCTTGCGCGCCACTAGACGACGACGGGGGGTGGGGACGACGGAGTCAAGCGCCAAACCCTTCCATTCCCATCTCTTTCTCCTCTACTCTACTTCTTCTTCTTGGGCGAAGCCTTCGCCTTAGACGGCGTCGTCGCCTTCTTCGGGCGCGGCGCCTTCGGCTTCTTCGTCGGAACCTTGGCGGCCTTCTTCGCCTTCGACGGCGACTTGGCCTTGGCCGGCTTGGCCGCAGCCGCCTTCTTCGCACCCGCGGGAGCGGCCGACGCCGCAGACGCCTTCTTGGCGGCGCCCGCCTTCCGACCGGTCGCCGCCTTCACGCCACCAGCCTTCTTTGCGCCGGCCGCACGGGCGCCCTTCTTCTCCTTGCTGGCCGGAGCGGCGCGCTTCTTCTTGGCACCGCCAGCACGAGCCTTGCCGCCCTCGGCCGCCCCCCCGCCGCCGGCGCCGGCAAGCTTGAACGAGCCGGACGCGCCCTTCCCCTTCGTCTGCACCAGCTCGCCCGCCACGACGGCCGACTTGAGGTACTTCTTGATAAACGGCGCCAGCTTCTCCGCGTCCAGCTTGTAGTGCGCGGCTATGTACTTCTTGATCGCCTGCAGCGACGACCCGCCGCGCTCCTTCAGACTCTTGATGGCGGCCGTCACCATCTCAGAGGTGCGCGGGTGCGCAGGCTTGGCGCGCGGCTTCTTCGCAGACGACGCAGACTTGGCCTTCTTCGTAGTGCCGGTGGCGGCGGGTGCCGCAGCAGTCTCGTTCGTAGCCGCCTGATCTGCCATTTCGACGACGCGCGTAACACACAGCGAGAGCGAGCGGGACGGCAGGCACGCAAGCACAGCACAGCAGCAGAGCAGAGAATGCGTGTGCATAAGTGTGTGTGTGACGCATTTCTGCGTTAACACTTGTGAGGAAGTTTTCAGCGTACTTGACGCTCTTTCTTCCATAAATAGGGTGCACCATGTTAGTATAAGTCTTTGTGAGGTTTTAGTCTTGTTCTGCACTGGAACATCACATGAGGAAAGTCTTCACTTCGCCGCACTATTGTTGCAGGCGAAGGAGATCTGGCCAGCGCAGCGTGGCGCGCCAGTGTGGTCGATGGCCGAGATCGCGTACCTTAGGGTTACGCGATACTTCGACCTTCTCGTAGAAGTCTTGGGCAGCAAGTTGGAACCGCTGTCTGAGTAAGGGAACTCCTGCGACGTGGTGTAGTTCCGCGGTGTTGAAGTCCCACGGAAGATGCAGCACCGTTCTGAGGGCCCTGTTTTGGACCATTTGTAGACGGCGGATGTTGGTCTCGGCTGCGTTGCCCCACACCACCGCTGCATAATCAAACAGCGGGCTGATGGTGGCTTTGTACAAGGTGAGACCTAAGTCTGCTGGTAGCGATGATGTGGGGTTGATGACCGGGTACAACATGCGCAGTCTACCCAGTGCCTTCCTCCTCACTTCTTCGATGTGTTGGCGCCACGTTAGACGCTTGTCTAGCGTGACGCCAAGATACTTGGCACTGTTGTTCCACGGTACGGGTCTTCCGCGGACTGTCAGCTGCTCGAGGTCTGCCGGAACATGCCTGAGCGCGATGATGATCGCCTGGCTTTTCTCGGGATTATAAGCCAGACGCCATTTCGTGGCCCATTCTTCTAGCGCCGCGGTTGCCGCTTGCAGACGCCGTTGTAGAGCTCGGGGGCATCTGCTGCGGCCGTAGACGGCGGTATCGTCCGCGTACAGGGCGTTGTTCACCGCACCTGTACGTGGGAGGTCCGCTGTGTAGACCGAGTAAAGCGTCGGGCCGATGACCGAGCCTTGCGGTACACCCGCGAGTACCCGGCGCTCCGTGGAGATTCCACTGTCTGCCCGAACGTGGAACGTCCTGTCCCGCAGGTAAGTCTGCAGGAGACTCACGTGTGACACGGGTACCCCCAGTACAAGCAACTTGTACAGGAGGCCTTCGTGCCACACCGAGTCAAAGGCGCGTGACACGTCGAGCATAAGAGCACCGAAATACTCGCGTCGGTCAACTGCTCCGAACGCTTCCTCAGTCAGCCGTAGGACTTGGTGTGTGGCAGAGTGTCCTCGCCGGAACCCAAATTGCTCATCAGGCAGAATTTGTTCGTCGGTGATATGACGCAGGAGGCGCGTCATGTAAAGCCGCTCAAAAAGTTTGGATAGCGCCGGCAGCAAGCTAATCGGACGGTAGTTTTTTGCCATCCGCGCGTCCTTCCCTGGTTTTGGTAGGGCCACTATTTCTGCGTGCTTCCAGATTTGCGGAAACTCTTCAGTACGAAGCACTTCGTTGAAGAGTTCTGTAAGTTTGGCCACTGCTTCTTCTGGGAGTTGCCTGAGGAGCGAATTTGTCACCATGTCTGGACCCGCGGCTTTGCGACCTTGAAGGTGACGCAGCAGCAGTTTCACCTCGTCGACGGCTATCGGCGTGATGTGGTCGTCTGGGTCTCTCGCCGCAAGGTAGCGGGGAAGACGATCCCTGACGAGTCGAATGTGCGCTGCGTCGACTGGGTCCTCCATCGGAGTGAAATTAGCGGCGAACGCATCGGCCAGGCAGTTGGCCTTTGCATTCGGCTCGCTAACAAAATCTGCTCCGACCTGGAGTGGAGGAACTTTCATCGTGCGACGGATGAAGCTCTTAACCGTTCTCCACGCCGAGCCATCTTCCGTGTTGAGCTGGGAGATCTTGGTCGCCCACTCCTGGTGCCTGTGTTTTTCTGCTGCGACCTTGATTTCCCGGCGCAACCGATTGAGTGTCGGTTTGATGGCCGGATTGCGGGTGCGTTGCCATTCTCTGGCAACCCGGTTTTTCTCGGAGATTAAGTTCTCCAGGTCTCGTGGGAGACGCTGTGGTTTGCAGCTTCGGTGGTCGGCTGCTGGTCTGGGCGGCGTGGCGTTGGTTGCTGCTTCCACCATGCAGTTTGTGTAGTGT
This sequence comes from Schistocerca serialis cubense, assembly GCF_023864345.2. NCBI lineage: Eukaryota > Metazoa > Arthropoda > Insecta > Orthoptera > Acrididae > Schistocerca > Schistocerca serialis. The sequence goes on from NW_026048032.1 coordinate 8,990, forward strand.
TGTAGAGCCACGTTTACGCCGTTCGCGGCCGGTTCCGGGAGTTGTTCCAATGCTGCCACCATGGCTTCGCGGTATTGGTCCCAGTTGATTCCGCGTAAGTCGAGCCCTCTTCTTGGAATTGGCGCTAGTTCCGCCTCAACTTCGAACATGACTGGGACATGATCGGAGTTGATAGGCGGCCTTGTGCTCGCTGTCAGGTTCTGTCTGACGCCTTTGTTTATCAGTATGTCGATCACGTCAGGCAATCCTCTAGGAGGAAAGATGGTCGGTTCGTGTGGAGCGACAACTACGGCGTTATGGCGCTCTACGATGCGTTGCAGCTGCCGCCCACTCGTGTTCGTAAGTCTGGAGTTCCAGACTTGATTCTTGGAATTGTAGTCGCCTCCCAGTAGAAGTTGTCCTGGAAGTGACAACAATTTGTCCATGTCTTCTCGTTGCAGGCGCCGACTCGGTGACTTGTAGACGACACCGACCGTGATTTTTCCATGCGCCGTGTTTACTGCGACCGCGGTCGCCTCGGCTGTCTGCAGCGGCGGCAGGTGAATCTTATAGTGGCTTAGCGTCCGACGAACGTATATTGCCGTTCCCCCTCCGTGGGTTGGCCTGTCGTCGCGGTGACACACATAATTCGGTATCCCGACGCGGACTCCGGGTTTCAGGAACGTCTCCGTCACAAGACATAAATCCACATTTTCCGTGCGAATTAACTCGCGAAATTCTGCGGCCTGTTCTCGTAGGCCGCGGGCATTCCAGAGGCATATTTTAATTTCTCGTGGCGCTGCCATGCTGGGTCGTGGGGTTGTTGATATTTGTTGCCTGCTGCATAGCGGCCGCAATCTTGGCAGGAAGTTCGCTGATGACGTTCACGACGAGGGAAATGAATTTTTCCATCATCGCGAACATTCGCTGCTCCATTGCCATCATCATGCGCTCATAGCTGGCGCTCATGCTGCCGACGGCGTCGTGGCGGTCGGCTTGTGGTGTGTTGTCGAGTGCTGCCTGGCGAGCGGCGGTCTCGCCGCCATTGCCGTTGCCGACAAGATGGCGCGTGGCTGCCTGGCCAGCGGCGGGCTCGCCGCCATTGCTGCTGCCGACAAGATGGCGCGTGGCTGCCTGGGGTCCGCCATGCTGTCGGCGCCCGCGCAGGCCGGGGAAGATGGCCACATCGTTCAGTGGCGGTGCCTCTGGGCCGCCATTTTGTGCCGCTGGCGCGGTGTTCTCCCAGCGGCGCGCGCTCTGATTGGCGCGCGGGCGCTCGGTGGTGGGAGCGGTGGACGGAGTTACCTGCGTCTTGCGCCGCTCGGGGATTGCTCCGTCCGCGACGATGGCCGCGCTGGGCGGGACTTGCCTGCCATTTTGTGCGCTGGCTGTCTCCGGTTGGGCTGAAGTCAGAGCAGAGAATCACAAGGCCCAGCCAGTGTCGCGGGCGGGCGCGGACGGCCGAGAGAGCGGCCGCCACTCTGCGCGCCGCCGCGCCGCGCCTCCCGCGCTTGCTACCGCCCAACGTCCGACAGCCTGTGCGGAGCAGCCCCAAACCTGCGCCACAACCGCCCGCGCCTTTCAAACCACCGAGGATGGGGCTACACACAGCCACACCACAGTCGCCAACCAGTCGCCACGGCAGCGCCGCAAACCACGGCCAAACTGCAGCTACCGCGCGCTACAGCCTGGGTCGGCCCGCCGAGAATCGCCGCCCCCGCCCAAATGCCGCCCCCACAGCCCCAGCCGACGACCCGCCACAATGGCCAAACCTTCGGCAAAACTCCCACACCGTCGCCGCGGCAGCCCGGCCAGCGCGGCCGGCGCCACAGCCACACAAGCCGAGGCGTGCGGCGATGACGGCCGTGCAAACGCGCCTCCGCCGCCCCATCGCCTTCCGTCGCCCTCCCGCCGTTTCCCGATCGGCCCGCAGCCGTCGGGCCACATCGCGCGCCGTCCTCCTCCTCTCGCCCGCCAACATTCACAGCCGTTTCTCAACAATTGCCCGCCGCAAACGGACGCCGCCTGCGCAACAGGCGCCGCCGCCCCTCGCCGCTTCCGACCCAACCCCTCGACCGAGGCAAACCGCAATCCGAATCTACAGACCAACCCAATCTGCCGTCAAGCACACACGACAGCCGACCTTACACGTTACGCGTTACACATTACGTTTACACGTCTACGTTAGGTTAGGTTAGGTGGACGTGGGTTAGGTTAAGGGGACTTGGGTTAGGTTAAGCGTCAAACTTAGGTTAAGCATTCAAACACGTCAGGCGTCAGAGGTTAGGTTAGGTTAGGTTACACGTTAGGTTAAGGGGTCGGTGCTAGGTTAAGAAGCGTCAAACGTAGGTTAGAAAAGCGTTCAAACGTGAGGCGTGAGCCGGACAGCTTACCTTACGTAGACGTTAGGGGCTCACAGGCTGAGCTCACCTCGCCACACCACAGGTTAGGTTCGGTTCGGTTCGGTTCGCTCGGCTCAGCGTAAAGCGCCGAGGTCAGGGTTACGTTCGTTCACCTTCGGGCGCCACACTTTCGGTTGAAAGGTCGCGACGGGACGGACGTCGGCAGGCACGCCGCAAACGAACAAAAAAAACGTACAGACGACGTCGGAAACCGCCGACAGACGGGGGAGCAGCACGACCACGACCAGACACCGAGCGCGAACGAGACACACGCGAACCACCCCCACCGGCCAAAGGGCACCACACAACAACCCAGAGCACCACGTGTCGACACCAGAGCAACCCGCCGCTCACGCGACATGGCTGGCACCGAAGGGCAACCGCCCGCAACTGCGCTTTCCGCGCCGGCCCGGATGCACGTCGTGCTACAACAACACCACTACCGTACACAGCCGCTGTTCACAACATCACTATCAATGGCGCGCCCGCGGCTCGCCGCCGTCGCAGTCGCAGCCCCAACGCCAGCACTTTTGCACCACCATTCACACGCACCGCAACACAGCTCGCCGACACAGCCGAACAAAACAAACACCACACAACAACAGCAACAACGCCGCCGCCTCTACTTGTGCCGGCGACCCACCCCGCCGATGGCGCACCTTTCGCCAGCCGGCAATCGACACACACGCACCCACCCACCGGGGCCCAGTGCAAAAAACAAAAAAAAACACACAAAAACAAAAAAATCAAACGACACGGGAAGCGCACACCGCCACTTCGCGCGCACGCCACCAACCAGTCGTCGTCTCAAAATAACAAACACAAACACAATAAACTAACAACTAGGGCAACACAAAACAAAAACGCCTCGCACGAACCGCCCACAAAAAGGACAAGCACACGCACAGCCTCTGCTGACGACCACGACGCAGCGGCACGCTGCTCCTGTCCCGCGCCCCGCGCCCCACTCGATTCACAACTCACGCGACACCGTCAACGACGGGCTCGCTTCCCGCAACCTACCACCTTTCCGCCACGACGCACAGCCCCAGCCCCACCCGACGACGCCCGTGGCAACGACTGCACTTTCACCACCGCCTCCCCCTTCCCCCCCAAAACAACACACACACACACACACACAGCCAGCCAAAAACGCACTCGCGACCCACACATGCACGTGCATCGGCACACGCCAACCAGTCAACGTCGACAACCACACGCAAGGCTCGAAACGAAACCGGCGTCCTTCCACGTTGCCATCAAGCTACGCGACACAAGACACAAGGAACCAACACAACAGCCGGCCCCACTAATTCCCACTCTCACGCCGCAAAAAGCACACCGAAACCGCCAAACGCACGCACATTCCCCTTCGCACCGACACCACCGACCGGCTCGCTACCACACACCTCTCGGCAGCCGTTTCACGCCAATTCGCCACACCGCCCACACAGTCGACAAGCGCCCGCCCTGTACGGCACACGCAACGACGCAGCGCAGCAAAGGGCGCCCGCAACACATACCTCTCCGCCGCCCGACGCGCCAACCGCCACACCACACCGCCAGCCACTCGCAAATTGTGCACTGCCACCAGCCACACGTCCAACACGCCGCGCCGCCTCCGGCCACCCGCCAGGGGGCGCTCACGTCCGCGACAACAGCGCGGCCCGCCGGGCCGGGCCGAACCGAACCGAGCCGCCGCTGCTCTGCACTCGGCACGGCCACACCCTGCTGCAGACCGGGCTCGTCCCTCTGTACGCGTCTGCCTGCGCATCAACACAACACGACCTTTTTTTTTTTTCTCTCTCTACCGCCATCCCTCCTTCTCGCGTTTTACTCGTTGTTGCAGCAGCGGCGCACACCTACACATCCACAGCCCCAGCCGAGCCGGCCTCACCTCAGGGCCCGCCGCCAGCGTCTCCTCCTCGGGCACAGGTGCGGTGCTGTGGCCGCCCATCCAACCGCATTGCTGGCCGTCCAGCCACCAGGCGTTCCCACTGCCGCGAGCCACGCCGCGCACCGACCCTGCTGCAGAAAACGAAGCATAGCCAGAGACCGACCGATACACAAAGCAAGCCGTCGCCTCGCCTCTTGTCCTTCCTGCCTTCCTTCCGCCCCCGCCCTTCTCACACCACCGCCTCTCCACTTTCGCCCACCCCCCCCTCCTTTTCTTTTTTTTTTTTTTTGTTTCTTTCTTTCTTTCTTTCTCTCCTTCCCGCCATGGCGGTTACGGCACCGCCTGCAGCGGCAGATTTTTTGCGCCCACACGCCTACTCCTACCACCATTAACCTTGCCCTGCCCTGCCCATCAACGTCGCAGTCGAACCGACGCGTGCCAACACACTGCCCACGTTCCTTTCTCTTTTCGGCCTACGCCCATTACGCGCCGCCGCCACAGCACCTTCCCTTCCCACAACACACCGACGTCATCACACGCACCCAAAACAGGGGCCACGACCGTGTTCCTCGCCCACTCCCATCCCGCACGGTACGCACATTCCCAACTACTACCGCGCACCCTCCCTTTCCAATCTGTGTGTCTCTGTGTCTGTGTCCTGTCCGCGCGTGACGCCTCTCAACATCCGCCGTCCCCCGTCCCGTTTTCGCCCCCATGCCGTCGTCGCGCCGCCTCCTCCCCGTCCACCGCCGCCCCTGTCCGCCCCGCACCACACCATACACCGCTGCTTGTCCCGGCCGTTGCCACCAAAGGCGCCGACCGCAAACGCGCCACGCCGCAGCCCCCGTGCGTCTCGCGCTCGCTTGCATCTCCGTGCCGACGCTGCCTCTCTTCCCACTCGCACTCGACCTCGACAACACAGTCTTTGGCTCCGCCACTGCGTGTTCCGGTGGTACGCACGCTGCAACACGTATGTATTCATTACCAGAGCGATGGCGAGGCATGACAGCATCTCTGTCTGACCAGAGAGTTCTTTATCGCTGCTAGTCGGCGCTTGGACCGCGCCAGACGACAGTAGTGGCACGCACCGGGTCGCCAGGAACAGTTGTTATATATATTGTAGCGCGAGTCGGGAGAGGTAGTAGTCGGTCGACAGTAGTAGCGGGTCGACGGTTGTACTGAGCGGGCGTCGGCGGCGTGCTCTGCTCGTCTCGCGACTCTGGTCACGGTTCGGGACGATGTATAGTATATTGTGTTATAATCAAAAGGTGGTGTGACGCTGCATTGCGCAAATCTGATAACGTATGTTCATTGTACTTCTTTTGTTCAACAACAAAAGCCCCACTATTACTTTTTTTCTAAAGTAACTTTTGTCTCTTAACGAAAAACATTCACTTTTTAAAGACTACTTCCTATGGCATTTCCCTCCAAGGAGTGCAATTAATTACCAGCCAGCACTCATTCATTGCACACAGCTGTGTAAGGGGTATCTACAATTGAGGAGCGGATATAAATGCAATTTTTTGTTTTTTTTTTTTTTTGTGTGTGTGTGTTGTAACCTCCCAGCAAAATTTAAAATAATGGACAATGTTATTTACGGATGCTAATGGACATTGCGCTAATTGTAACCTCGCCCACAATGAGAGGTATTGAAAATGGCAACAAAAATGTGAAATTCGCAATCTGACTCAAATATAAAGTCTTCACACAACATTTACAAACGTCCGTTCAGTGACAAGAAACTTCAATTAAACCGAAATATCGGTCTTTGGCCCTGTGCAAAACAATCAGAATTAAAGTCTTACCTCCGAATAAATGGATGTCACATTTCTGCTCTGGTTGTTGCGCAGCGCTTGGAGGAACTGCATTTGCAAATAATAATATTCTCTTTTTTTGTGATTTTAGTGACATTTTTCTTCAAAGCAGTGGAATGAAATGTGAAGTGCAACGAACTCTTTAGTTCAATAACAAATTAAATGTTTGAAAAATGCTTTTGAAATAAAAATTATTATTGGGGAACTTGTTGGAGAATAATTACACTTTTTCATTATCTAATGATTATATTAATTAACAGTATACCTTATTCACCATCTTGACCAGTGTTGCCGACCACCTACATCACACAACCGCACTCGGCTGCTACTACTGACCGACCGCTCTGCATGACGACTATTAGCGTACTGCACGCGACGACTACTGACAGAGTACAGCCCTCAACTACACAGAGCTACGGACTCGCAACGACTACTGACAGACAGACTGACTGACTGAGAACCGCTCGCAACACTCGCGCAGTCCAGCGCAAACTCTCTGGTCACAGATGCTACAACGTCTCGCCATCGCTACTATGTTACATACGTGTTTCAGTGTCTTTTTCATTGGGGTAACGATCTTTGGCTCTTTTTATTCTGAATACAGGGCCAAAGGTCAACGCTGCTGCCCTTATACAATTTATCAGGTTTCATTATGTCTGTTGCAATGTTACATACGGTTCACTCTTTCATTAATATTACCGTTGGGTTTGTTTTGTAGGGACGTTAACATTCTGGCACATTTTTATTATCATCGGACTCTCTGCTATTTGTGCAGGGAGGTTATACCTGGGTCCATTTCCATTTCCATTTACATTTTAATATTGATAGACTTTTTGTTTTCTTTTTTGTTTCTTGTTGTTTTTCCTTCTTTTTTTTTGTTGTTTTTTTTTTTTTTGTTTTGTTTTTCCCGCTCTCACCACCACCGCCGCATCACGCCTTCCGTTTTCTTGGTTTCTTTTCTGTTCTTCAACTGCTTCAACATCACCGCGCCCCATTTCCACACCACAGCCATCAGCCTCCAAGACGGGCGGGCGCAGTGTGCCATTTCCGGCGCACAAGCACACCCGTACGGTACTCTCCTCGCCCCCACGCCACCAACAACACAGCGACCACGCGGCTTTCAGGCATGGCACGGCACGGCACGGCACGGCACGGCACGGCACGGCACCGGCGAAATGCGCCGCCCCCGCCCCTCCGCGCATCCGTCCGTCTCGCCACGTTCACTGACAGCCGCGTCTGCGGCTACACCACGACAACCACAACACAACACCGCTCCCCTCCCTGGCAACTCACATTGTTTTTCTCCTCCTCTTTTGCACAAACCACAACGCCGAGCACAGGCGCAAGCCACCCACACCGCGCCCCTCCCCGTCCCGTCTTTGGCCGCCGCTCCTCGTTTCCTCGTTTGCCCCCTCCCATCTCCCGAAATGCCATGCCAGCAGCGTTACGCATGCCCCTCCCCTGTCCACACAACACTACCGCCTAACGAACAGCCTTTTCCGGGCCACATCCAGGGCACGCCCACCTCCAAACACTGCCAATTCACGGACGCACACACTCACTCACTTTCTCGACACCTTTCTGTACGGAGGGTGCGTCATCTCGACCGTGACAGAGTGACGGCAACTATCGACGATCCATTTCCCCCCACTGGTAAAACATGTCCACTAACACCTACATACATCATTCAAGTACACAGACAATAGCATACACACAATGGGAGGGCACACGAACATGGACGGCACGGCACTGTCATACACTCTTCCTCAGAACCATATCAACAAACGTTACGTACATCCGGGAAAGCGAAAGCGAACGCGAAAGCGAAAGCAAAAGCAAAAGCAAAGGCAAAGCCCAATGCAGCCGTCAAAGGTAACGTTCACCACGGCAGACACTTGCAGCCGCGCCGCCGTTAAACGCATTTCAGTGCGGCTCCAATACGCCTCCGACACGGGAACGTTCCGTTGCTCTACGAATGCGTTTCTCCCCTTTTTCCCTTCCTCTCTCTTTTGCCCCCCCCCCTCCTTGCACTCTCGCCTCATTCCTCACGTTCTGCCCAGACATTCGACCGATCAAAGTCAACCTTTCGTTACCGTTCTCAGCGCGACGGTGTACAACAGTATGACGGGTGTGCCCAAGACTTCGGTTCAGTTGCGTGACGCCGGTCTATCGCGCCGATCGACAGTTACTCAGGGGGCGACGGATCGGACCACGTCACCGACACACAAAACACTTTCAAACAAACAAATACATACCGGATGGACACAGACAAACACGTGTACAGACATTCGCCAAACAAACGACCGCCGCCGCCGCCGTCGTCGTCTAGCGTGCATCTTGAATGACGACATCGGTGTGCGTGCGTCGTACGCAATCAGTCAGACACGGCTATCAAACATCAGAGTCGAATGGTACATCATCGTGCGTGTCGCCGTACACGTACAGTACAATACAACAACAATGCGTCTTAATGGCACGTTCATTTCAACGTCACTCACACACCTCCACGCTGCAGTTACGTCGCACCATTGTCAAACTCGGCGTACAGCAAAGGGAATAGTGGGCGGCAAAAAAAACCAAACAAAAACATTTCACATTTCACCCTCGCCATGTATGATGTGCAAAAAAACAAACCCGCAAACGGCCGTCGTTACGGTGACACAAAAGTCGCCGATCACACTGTCCCCCCCTCGCAGACGGGTCTCACACACACACACACACCAACAACACCAATGGGTCAAAAACCACGCCAACGAGGCGTGCCACCATTCCACGCCACGGCGACCAACCTCGTGGCCGTACCCCGCGCAACACGCTTTGACGCGCCCCCCCACCCACAATCAAAATGCACACACACACATCACAGCCGTCCACACAAACAACAACAATTCCGCCCTTCCCGCAAAAGGCAAGTTGGTGGCCCTGAAAAGGGCCGTTTTGCCGCTCTCGCAACGGAGGAGCCTTCTCCATCCTTCCTTCCATTCCAGAGCCACCTCCTTACTTGGAGCTCGTGTACTTGGTCACCGCCTTCGTGCCCTCGCTCACGGCGTGCTTGGCCAGCTCGCCAGGCAGCAACAGCCGCACAGCGGTCTGGATCTCGCGGGACGTGATGGTCGAGCGCTTGTTGTAGTGCGCCAGGCGAGAAGCCTCGGCCGCAATGCGCTCGAAAATGTCGTTCACGAAGCTGTTCATGATGCTCATCGCCTTCGACGAGATGCCCGTGTCAGGGTGCACCTGCTTCAGCACCTTGTAGATGTAGATGGCATAGCTCTCCTTCCTCTTGCGCTTCTTCTTCTTGTCGCCCTTCGAAATGTTCTTCTGCGCCTTGCCAGCCTTCTTGGCGGCCTTCCCGCTAGTCTTGGGCGGCATCTCGAACCAACGTACGGCAGCAGCAACACCAGTAGCAAGCGCTCCGCTCTAGTCAGCGTCTCCCCACACAGTGGCACCCGCCGCCAGCCGCCGCCGCACCTTTACCAGCTCGCCCTGTTGCGGCCGCCGACCAATGGGGCGCGCGCGCAACCGGCCGCCGCACCCGAGCCCATAAAGCACCCCCACCCCGGCTGCGCCGGCACGCACTCCGCTGCTCGACTCGCTGCCGCTCGCACCGGTCGTTTTCGTTTCCGTTTCGTGTGCACCGTCGCTAGCCCATCGCCATGTCCGGACGCGGAAAGGGAGGCAAAGTCAAGGGCAAGTCAAAGTCCCGCTCAAGCAGGGCTGGGCTCCAGTTCCCGGTCGGCAGAATCCACCGCCTCCTGCGCAAGGGAAACTACGCAGAGCGCGTCGGCGCCGGGGCGCCCGTCTACCTCGCCGCCGTCATGGAGTACCTCGCGGCTGAGGTGCTCGAGCTGGCCGGAAACGCGGCCCGCGACAACAAGAAGACGCGCATCATCCCGCGCCACCTGCAGCTTGCCATCCGCAACGACGAGGAGCTCAACAAGCTCCTGTCGGGCGTCACCATCGCACAGGGTGGTGTCCTGCCCAACATCCAGGCCGTCCTGCTGCCAAAGAAGACCGAGAAGAAGGCCTAAAGGAGGCCAGGCAATCGCAGCGCCGCGTGCTCCCCTGCACGCAACGCGCTTTGCCGGCTCGGCTCGGCCCACAACAATCGGCCCTTTTCAGGGCCACCACACACACCTACGTCCAAAGCAAAATTTCAGTCGTCCTCGCCGCACCTTGTTTTGTTTTAACTTTGCACTGTCACAGCACAGCCGCCGCCGGCGCACGTCCGCCATCTTGTCGTCCACACAGCCCGTGTGGCCCAACACACACACATTTTGCACGGTCGCAGTCGCCTTCCAAACCGACAACGGCAGCAATAATGACCATTGTTAAAGGGAGGCGTGTCGACACACCGCCCTCCACTCCCGCGCGCAACGGCCGTCGACACGAACGAAACAGCTGATCCGGCCGCCTATGCCCACACGCCTTGCCTCGGAAACCCCAACGCCGCCGCAAACAAACACACAGAGACAAACCACGCAAGCAAATAATCACCGCCTCTCGCACAACAACACACAGCCCGCCATCTCCGTCGCGATCGATACAAAGACACACAAACGAAGCAGCTCCACACACAGCCAGCCACATGACACGTTTCCTTTCCTTCTCCCCTCCCAGTCACATCACGTCGCTCAAACGGAAAGAAAGAAAGAAAGAAACAAACAAACAAACAACACAGCGCACACACGCAGCAACAACAACACAGACTCTTTCGCACTTTTCAACTTCCGAACAGTGTGGTGGCCCTGAAAAGGGCCGTTTTCTAGTCTCTCCCACCCACAAGCACGGCCGCGGGAAGGCCAGCGCCCGCTGCGACGCAGCCTAACCGCCGAAACCGTACAGGGTGCGCCCCTGCCTCTTCAGGGCGTACACCACGTCCATGGCCGTCACAGTCTTGCGCTTGGCGTGCTCAGTGTACGTCACCGCGTCGCGGATCACGTTCTCCAGGAACACCTTCAGCACCCCGCGGGTCTCCTCGTAGATCAGACCAGAGATGCGCTTCACGCCGCCCCTGCGAGCCAGGCGGCGGATGGCGGGCTTCGTGATGCCCTGGATGTTGTCGCGCAACACCTTGCGGTGCCGCTTGGCGCCACCCTTGCCGAGCCCCTTTCCTCCCTTGCCGCGGCCTGTCATCCTTCCTTCCTCGGGCAAAGCAAAACGTGCACAAACAGCAGCTGCAGCGGCTGGCGAGTCGGCTACGGTCTGCGCCCAGCGCGCCCGCCGCCCCCCCTATATAGACTCTGGCCCGCCCTCCCCCCACCACGCGCAACCGAGGGCATATAAGCGCAGCACGGAGGCGCGCGGGCCCGTTGTCAAGGCAGCACCGGACGCCGCGCCGCACCTAACCTCCACGCACGCCGCTCCGCTACCGCTACCGCTACCGCCATGGCCCGCACAAAGCAAACGGCCCGCAAGTCCACCGGCGGAAAGGCGCCGCGCAAACAGCTCGCCACCAAGGCGGCGAGGAAGAGCGCGCCCGCCACCGGAGGCGTCAAGAAGCCCCACCGCTACAGGCCGGGCACCGTCGCCCTGCGAGAAATCAGGCGCTACCAGAAGAGCACAGAGCTGCTCATCCGCAAGCTGCCATTCCAGCGCCTAGTGCGCGAGATCGCCCAGGACTTCAAGACCGACCTGCGCTTCCAGAGCTCCGCAGTCATGGCCCTGCAGGAGGCCAGCGAGGCCTACCTCGTCGGCCTCTTCGAAGACACCAACCTGTGCGCAATCCACGCCAAGCGCGTCACCATCATGCCCAAGGACATCCAGCTCGCGCGCCGCATCCGCGGCGAGCGCGCCTAAACCGCGCCGCGGCACCGCACCGCACAAACAAAAACGGCCCTTTTCAGGGCCACTAACATCTCTCCGTCGCGAGCAAACTTTGTCGGTCGCCTGCCTCTCGCCCCGCAACCCAAAAACAAAACAAAAAACCACCACTTCCCGTCCGTCCGCCACACCCGCTCACTCTGCCTGCCTGCTAGCAGCGCGCAACAATCACACATCATCCCTCCCCGGCGCTCAAAGCGCACAATACCCAACGGCCGACGTCACACCGCACGGGTGGCTGGCCGGCCGCCGCTTTCGTTTCGAAAACAAAAAAAACCCGCACTCCACTCCGACGGCCAACGGCCAGGCAGGCGCGCTCGCTCGCTCTACACGCCACCGAAATCCCCGCCGACTCCTTCCGCATCTCAACGTGCCCCCCGTTGCAAAACATCACACACACACACACACACAAAGGAACAAAACAAAACAAAGACCAGACACGACTCGACAAGACAGACATCCGAGAAGAACGAACGCAGGCAAGCCAACCAACGTATTCAAACAAAACAACGCGACAGAAAACCAACCGTCGGCCGCCGCCACAAACACGGCGACAATCAACCACGACAACAACAACACCGCTTACCGCTACCGCCGCCCACACCCGCCACCGACCCCCGCAATCCAACCACCACGGCACGCAAACAGCATCCCCACGGGCATACAGAAACGCCAGACAGACACCCACACCAAACGCAACACGACAATCAAAACCTTCCCCGACGTGCTTTGATGGCCCTGAGAAGGGCCGTTTTGGGCCGCGCGTCTCTTGCGCGCCACTAGACGACGACGGGGGGTGGGGACGACGGAGTCAAGCGCCAAACCCTTCCATTCCCATCTCTTTCTCCTCTACTCTACTTCTTCTTCTTGGGCGAAGCCTTCGCCTTAGACGGCGTCGTCGCCTTCTTCGGGCGCGGCGCCTTCGGCTTCTTCGTCGGAACCTTGGCGGCCTTCTTCGCCTTCGACGGCGACTTGGCCTTGGCCGGCTTGGCCGCAGCCGCCTTCTTCGCACCCGCGGGAGCGGCCGACGCCGCAGACGCCTTCTTGGCGGCGCCCGCCTTCCGACCGGTCGCCGCCTTCACGCCACCAGCCTTCTTTGCGCCGGCCGCACGGGCGCCCTTCTTCTCCTTGCTGGCCGGAGCGGCGCGCTTCTTCTTGGCACCGCCAGCACGAGCCTTGCCGCCCTCGGCCGCCCCCCCGCCGCCGGCGCCGGCAAGCTTGAACGAGCCGGACGCGCCCTTCCCCTTCGTCTGCACCAGCTCGCCCGCCACGACGGCCGACTTGAGGTACTTCTTGATAAACGGCGCCAGCTTCTCCGCGTCCAGCTTGTAGTGCGCGGCTATGTACTTCTTGATCGCCTGCAGCGACGACCCGCCGCGCTCCTTCAGACTCTTGATGGCGGCCGTCACCATCTCAGAGGTGCGCGGGTGCGCAGGCTTGGCGCGCGGCTTCTTCGCAGACGACGCAGACTTGGCCTTCTTCGTAGTGCCGGTGGCGGCGGGTGCCGCAGCAGTCTCGTTCGTAGCCGCCTGATCTGCCATTTCGACGACGCGCGTAACACACAGCGAGAGCGAGCGGGACGGCAGGCACGCAAGCACAGCACAGCAGCAGAGCAGAGAATCACAAGGCCCAGCCAGTGTCGCGGGCGGGCGCGGACGGCCGAGAGAGCGGCCGCCACTCTGCGCGCCGCCGCGCCGCGCCTCCCGCGCTTGCTACCGCCCAACGTCCGACAGCCTGTGCGGAGCAGCCCCAAACCTGCGCCACAACCGCCCGCGCCTTTCAAACCACCGAGGATGGGGCTACACACAGCCACACCACAGTCGCCAACCAGTCGCCACGGCAGCGCCGCAAACCACGGCCAAACTGCAGCTACCGCGCGCTACAGCCTGGGTCGGCCCGCCGAGAATCGCCGCCCCCGCCCAAATGCCGCCCCCACAGCCCCAGCCGACGACCCGCCACAATGGCCAAACCTTCGGCAAAACTCCCACACCGTCGCCGCGGCAGCCCGGCCAGCGCGGCCGGCGCCACAGCCACACAAGCCGAGGCGTGCGGCGATGACGGCCGTGCAAACGCGCCTCCGCCGCCCCATCGCCTTCCGTCGCCCTCCCGCCGTTTCCCGATCGGCCCGCAGCCGTCGGGCCACATCGCGCGCCGTCCTCCTCCTCTCGCCCGCCAACATTCACAGCCGTTTCTCAACAATTGCCCGCCGCAAACGGACGCCGCCTGCGCAACAGGCGCCGCCGCCCCTCGCCGCTTCCGACCCAACCCCTCGACCGAGGCAAACCGCAATCCGAATCTACAGACCAACCCAATCTGCCGTCAAGCACACACGACAGCCGACCTTACACGTTACGCGTTACACATTACGTTTACACGTCTACGTTAGGTTAGGTTAGGTGGACGTGGGTTAGGTTAAGGGGACTTGGGTTAGGTTAAGCGTCAAACTTAGGTTAAGCATTCAAACACGTCAGGCGTCAGAGGTTAGGTTAGGTTAGGTTACACGTTAGGTTAAGGGGTCGGTGCTAGGTTAAGAAGCGTCAAACGTAGGTTAGAAAAGCGTTCAAACGTGAGGCGTGAGCCGGACAGCTTACCTTACGTAGACGTTAGGGGCTCACAGGCTGAGCTCACCTCGCCACACCACAGGTTAGGTTCGGTTCGGTTCGGTTCGCTCGGCTCAGCGTAAAGCGCCGAGGTCAGGGTTACGTTCGTTCACCTTCGGGCGCCACACTTTCGGTTGAAAGGTCGCGACGGGACGGACGTCGGCAGGCACGCCGCAAACGAACAAAAAAAACGTACAGACGACGTCGGAAACCGCCGACAGACGGGGGAGCAGCACGACCACGACCAGACACCGAGCGCGAACGAGACACACGCGAACCACCCCCACCGGCCAAAGGGCACCACACAACAACCCAGAGCACCACGTGTCGACACCAGAGCAACCCGCCGCTCACGCGACATGGCTGGCACCGAAGGGCAACCGCCCGCAACTGCGCTTTCCGCGCCGGCCCGGATGCACGTCGTGCTACAACAACACCACTACCGTACACAGCCGCTGTTCACAACATCACTATCAATGGCGCGCCCGCGGCTCGCCGCCGTCGCAGTCGCAGCCCCAACGCCAGCACTTTTGCACCACCATTCACACGCACCGCAACACAGCTCGCCGACACAGCCGAACAAAACAAACACCACACAACAACAGCAACAACGCCGCCGCCTCTACTTGTGCCGGCGACCCACCCCGCCGATGGCGCACCTTTCGCCAGCCGGCAATCGACACACACGCACCCACCCACCGGGGCCCAGTGCAAAAAACAAAAAAAAACACACAAAAACAAAAAAATCAAACGACACGGGAAGCGCACACCGCCACTTCGCGCGCACGC
>NW_026048033.1:0-24107 GCF_023864345.2 Schistocerca serialis cubense
GCTCTTCTGGTAGCGCCTGATTTCTCGCAGGGCGACGGTGCCCGGCCTGTAGCGGTGGGGCTTCTTGACGCCTCCGGTGGCGGGCGCGCTCTTCCTCGCCGCCTTGGTGGCGAGCTGTTTGCGCGGCGCCTTTCCGCCGGTGGACTTGCGGGCCGTTTGCTTTGTGCGGGCCATGGCGGTAGCGGTAGCGGTAGCGGAGCGGCGTGCGTGGAGGTTAGGTGCGGCGCGGCGTCCGGTGCTGCCTTGACAACGGGCCCGCGCGCCTCCGTGCTGCGCTTATATGCCCTCGGTTGCGCGTGGTGGGGGGAGGGCGGGCCAGAGTCTATATAGGGGGGCGGCGGGCGCGCTGGGCGCAGACCGTAGCCGACTCGCCAGCCGCTGCAGCTGCTGTTTGTGCACGTTTTGCTTTGCCCGAGGAAGGAAGGATGACAGGCCGCGGCAAGGGAGGAAAGGGGCTCGGCAAGGGTGGCGCCAAGCGGCACCGCAAGGTGTTGCGCGACAACATCCAGGGCATCACGAAGCCCGCCATCCGCCGCCTGGCTCGCAGGGGCGGCGTGAAGCGCATCTCTGGTCTGATCTACGAGGAGACCCGCGGGGTGCTGAAGGTGTTCCTGGAGAACGTGATCCGCGACGCGGTGACGTACACTGAGCACGCCAAGCGCAAGACTGTGACGGCCATGGACGTGGTGTACGCCCTGAAGAGGCAGGGGCGCACCCTGTACGGTTTCGGCGGTTAGGCTGCGTCGCAGCGGGCGCTGGCCTTCCCGCGGCCGTGCTTGTGGGTGGGAGAGACTAGAAAACGGCCCTTTTCAGGGCCACCACACTGTTCGGAAGTTGAAAAGTGCGAAAGAGTCTGTGTTGTTGTTGCTGCGTGTGTGCGCTGTGTTGTTTGTTTGTTTGTTTCTTTCTTTCTTTCTTTCCGTTTGAGCGACGTGATGTGACTGGGAGGGGAGAAGGAAAGGAAACGTGTCATGTGGCTGGCTGTGTGTGGAGCTGCTTCGTTTGTGTGTCTTTGTATCGATCGCGACGGAGATGGCGGGCTGTGTGTTGTTGTGCGAGAGGCGGTGATTATTTGCTTGCGTGGTTTGTCTCTGTGTGTTTGTTTGCGGCGGCGTTGGGGTTTCCGAGGCAAGGCGTGTGGGCATAGGCGGCCGGATCAGCTGTTTCGTTCGTGTCGACGGCCGTTGCGCGCGGGAGTGGAGGGCGGTGTGTCGACACGCCTCCCTTTAACAATGGTCATTATTGCTGCCGTTGTCGGTTTGGAAGGCGACTGCGACCGTGCAAAATGTGTGTGTGTTGGGCCACACGGGCTGTGTGGACGACAAGATGGCGGACGTGCGCCGGCGGCGGCTGTGCTGTGACAGTGCAAAGTTAAAACAAAACAAGGTGCGGCTGAGGACGACTGAAATTTTGCTTTGGACGTAGGTGTGTGTGGTGGCCCTGAAAAGGGCCGATTGTTGTGGGCCGAGCCGAGCCGGCAAAGCGCGTTGCGTGCAGGGGAGCACGCGGCGCTGCGATTGCCTGGCCTCCTTTAGGCCTTCTTCTCGGTCTTCTTTGGCAGCAGGACGGCCTGGATGTTGGGCAGGACACCACCCTGTGCGATGGTGACGCCCGACAGGAGCTTGTTGAGCTCCTCGTCGTTGCGGATGGCAAGCTGCAGGTGGCGCGGGATGATGCGCGTCTTCTTGTTGTCGCGGGCCGCGTTTCCGGCCAGCTCGAGCACCTCAGCCGCGAGGTACTCCATGACGGCGGCGAGGTAGACGGGCGCCCCGGCGCCGACGCGCTCTGCGTAGTTTCCCTTGCGCAGGAGGCGGTGGATTCTGCCGACCGGGAACTGGAGCCCAGCCCTGCTTGAGCGGGACTTTGACTTGCCCTTGACTTTGCCTCCCTTTCCGCGTCCGGACATGGCGATGGGCTAGCGACGGTGCACACGAAACGGAAACGAAAACGACCGGTGCGAGCGGCAGCGAGTCGAGCAGCGGAGTGCGTGCCGGCGCAGCCGGGGTGGGGGTGCTTTATGGGCTCGGGTGCGGCGGCCGGTTGCGCGCGCGCCCCATTGGTCGGCGGCCGCAACAGGGCGAGCTGGTAAAGGTGCGGCGGCGGCTGGCGGCGGGTGCCACTGTGTGGGGAGACGCTGACTAGAGCGGAGCGCTTGCTACTGGTGTTGCTGCTGCCGTACGTTGGTTCGAGATGCCGCCCAAGACTAGCGGGAAGGCCGCCAAGAAGGCTGGCAAGGCGCAGAAGAACATTTCGAAGGGCGACAAGAAGAAGAAGCGCAAGAGGAAGGAGAGCTATGCCATCTACATCTACAAGGTGCTGAAGCAGGTGCACCCTGACACGGGCATCTCGTCGAAGGCGATGAGCATCATGAACAGCTTCGTGAACGACATTTTCGAGCGCATTGCGGCCGAGGCTTCTCGCCTGGCGCACTACAACAAGCGCTCGACCATCACGTCCCGCGAGATCCAGACCGCTGTGCGGCTGTTGCTGCCTGGCGAGCTGGCCAAGCACGCCGTGAGCGAGGGCACGAAGGCGGTGACCAAGTACACGAGCTCCAAGTAAGGAGGTGGCTCTGGAATGGAAGGAAGGATGGAGAAGGCTCCTCCGTTGCGAGAGCGGCAAAACGGCCCTTTTCAGGGCCACCAACTTGCCTTTTGCGGGAAGGGCGGAATTGTTGTTGTTTGTGTGGACGGCTGTGATGTGTGTGTGTGCATTTTGATTGTGGGTGGGGGGGCGCGTCAAAGCGTGTTGCGCGGGGTACGGCCACGAGGTTGGTCGCCGTGGCGTGGAATGGTGGCACGCCTCGTTGGCGTGGTTTTTGACCCATTGGTGTTGTTGGTGTGTGTGTGTGTGTGAGACCCGTCTGCGAGGGGGGGACAGTGTGATCGGCGACTTTTGTGTCACCGTAACGACGGCCGTTTGCGGGTTTGTTTTTTTGCACATCATACATGGCGAGGGTGAAATGTGAAATGTTTTTGTTTGGTTTTTTTTGCCGCCCACTATTCCCTTTGCTGTACGCCGAGTTTGACAATGGTGCGACGTAACTGCAGCGTGGAGGTGTGTGAGTGACGTTGAAATGAACGTGCCATTAAGACGCATTGTTGTTGTATTGTACTGTACGTGTACGGCGACACGCACGATGATGTACCATTCGACTCTGATGTTTGATAGCCGTGTCTGACTGATTGCGTACGACGCACGCACACCGATGTCGTCATTCAAGATGCACGCTAGACGACGACGGCGGCGGCGGCGGTCGTTTGTTTGGCGAATGTCTGTACACGTGTTTGTCTGTGTCCATCCGGTATGTATTTGTTTGTTTGAAAGTGTTTTGTGTGTCGGTGACGTGGTCCGATCCGTCGCCCCCTGAGTAACTGTCGATCGGCGCGATAGACCGGCGTCACGCAACTGAACCGAAGTCTTGGGCACACCCGTCATACTGTTGTACACCGTCGCGCTGAGAACGGTAACGAAAGGTTGACTTTGATCGGTCGAATGTCTGGGCAGAACGTGAGGAATGAGGCGAGAGTGCAAGGAGGGGGGGGGGCAAAAGAGAGAGGAAGGGAAAAAGGGGAGAAACGCATTCGTAGAGCAACGGAACGTTCCCGTGTCGGAGGCGTATTGGAGCCGCACTGAAATGCGTTTAACGGCGGCGCGGCTGCAAGTGTCTGCCGTGGTGAACGTTACCTTTGACGGCTGCATTGGGCTTTGCCTTTGCTTTTGCTTTTGCTTTCGCTTTCGCGTTCGCTTTCGCTTTCCCGGATGTACGTAACGTTTGTTGATATGGTTCTGAGGAAGAGTGTATGACAGTGCCGTGCCGTCCATGTTCGTGTGCCCTCCCATTGTGTGTATGCTATTGTCTGTGTACTTGAATGATGTATGTAGGTGTTAGTGGACATGTTTTACCAGTGGGGGGAAATGGATCGTCGATAGTTGCCGTCACTCTGTCACGGTCGAGATGACGCACCCTCCGTACAGAAAGGTGTCGAGAAAGTGAGTGAGTGTGTGCGTCCGTGAATTGGCAGTGTTTGGAGGTGGGCGTGCCCTGGATGTGGCCCGGAAAAGGCTGTTCGTTAGGCGGTAGTGTTGTGTGGACAGGGGAGGGGCATGCGTAACGCTGCTGGCATGGCATTTCGGGAGATGGGAGGGGGCAAACGAGGAAACGAGGAGCGGCGGCCAAAGACGGGACGGGGAGGGGCGCGGTGTGGGTGGCTTGCGCCTGTGCTCGGCGTTGTGGTTTGTGCAAAAGAGGAGGAGAAAAACAATGTGAGTTGCCAGGGAGGGGAGCGGTGTTGTGTTGTGGTTGTCGTGGTGTAGCCGCAGACGCGGCTGTCAGTGAACGTGGCGAGACGGACGGATGCGCGGAGGGGCGGGGGCGGCGCATTTCGCCGGTGCCGTGCCGTGCCGTGCCGTGCCGTGCCGTGCCGTGCCGTGCCGTGCCATGCCTGAAAGCCGCGTGGTCGCTGTGTTGTTGGTGGCGTGGGGGCGAGGAGAGTACCGTACGGGTGTGCTTGTGCGCCGGAAATGGCACACTGCGCCCGCCCGTCTTGGAGGCTGATGGCTGTGGTGTGGAAATGGGGCGCGGTGATGTTGAAGCAGTTGAAGAACAGAAAAGAAACCAAGAAAACGGAAGGCGTGATGCGGCGGTGGTGGTGAGAGCGGGAAAAACAAAACAAAAAAAAAAAAAACAACAAAAAAAAAGAAGGAAAAACAACAAGAAACAAAAAAGAAAACAAAAAGTCTATCAATATTAAAATGTAAATGGAAATGGAAATGGACCCAGGTATAACCTCCCTGCACAAATAGCAGAGAGTCCGATGATAATAAAAATGTGCCAGAATGTTAACGTCCCTACAAAACAAACCCAACGGTAATATTAATGAAAGAGTGAACCGTATGTAACATTGCAACAGACATAATGAAACCTGATAAATTGTATAAGGGCAGCAGCGTTGACCTTTGGCCCTGTATTCAGAATAAAAAGAGCCAAAGATCGTTACCCCAATGAAAAAGACACTGAAACACGTATGTAACATAGTAGCGATGGCGAGACGTTGTAGCATCTGTGACCAGAGAGTTTGCGCTGGACTGCGCGAGTGTTGCGAGCGGTTCTCAGTCAGTCAGTCTGTCTGTCAGTAGTCGTTGCGAGTCCGTAGCTCTGTGTAGTTGAGGGCTGTACTCTGTCAGTAGTCGTCGCGTGCAGTACGCTAATAGTCGTCATGCAGAGCGGTCGGTCAGTAGTAGCAGCCGAGTGCGGTTGTGTGATGTAGGTGGTCGGCAACACTGGTCAAGATGGTGAATAAGGTATACTGTTAATTAATATAATCATTAGATAATGAAAAAGTGTAATTATTCTCCAACAAGTTCCCCAATAATAATTTTTATTTCAAAAGCATTTTTCAAACATTTAATTTGTTATTGAACTAAAGAGTTCGTTGCACTTCACATTTCATTCCACTGCTTTGAAGAAAAATGTCACTAAAATCACAAAAAAAGAGAATATTATTATTTGCAAATGCAGTTCCTCCAAGCGCTGCGCAACAACCAGAGCAGAAATGTGACATCCATTTATTCGGAGGTAAGACTTTAATTCTGATTGTTTTGCACAGGGCCAAAGACCGATATTTCGGTTTAATTGAAGTTTCTTGTCACTGAACGGACGTTTGTAAATGTTGTGTGAAGACTTTATATTTGAGTCAGATTGCGAATTTCACATTTTTGTTGCCATTTTCAATACCTCTCATTGTGGGCGAGGTTACAATTAGCGCAATGTCCATTAGCATCCGTAAATAACATTGTCCATTATTTTAAATTTTGCTGGGAGGTTACAACACACACACACAAAAAAAAAAAAAAACAAAAAATTGCATTTATATCCGCTCCTCAATTGTAGATACCCCTTACACAGCTGTGTGCAATGAATGAGTGCTGGCTGGTAATTAATTGCACTCCTTGGAGGGAAATGCCATAGGAAGTAGTCTTTAAAAAGTGAATGTTTTTCGTTAAGAGACAAAAGTTACTTTAGAAAAAAAGTAATAGTGGGGCTTTTGTTGTTGAACAAAAGAAGTACAATGAACATACGTTATCAGATTTGCGCAATGCAGCGTCACACCACCTTTTGATTATAACACAATATACTATACATCGTCCCGAACCGTGACCAGAGTCGCGAGACGAGCAGAGCACGCCGCCGACGCCCGCTCAGTACAACCGTCGACCCGCTACTACTGTCGACCGACTACTACCTCTCCCGACTCGCGCTACAATATATATAACAACTGTTCCTGGCGACCCGGTGCGTGCCACTACTGTCGTCTGGCGCGGTCCAAGCGCCGACTAGCAGCGATAAAGAACTCTCTGGTCAGACAGAGATGCTGTCATGCCTCGCCATCGCTCTGGTAATGAATACATACGTGTTGCAGCGTGCGTACCACCGGAACACGCAGTGGCGGAGCCAAAGACTGTGTTGTCGAGGTCGAGTGCGAGTGGGAAGAGAGGCAGCGTCGGCACGGAGATGCAAGCGAGCGCGAGACGCACGGGGGCTGCGGCGTGGCGCGTTTGCGGTCGGCGCCTTTGGTGGCAACGGCCGGGACAAGCAGCGGTGTATGGTGTGGTGCGGGGCGGACAGGGGCGGCGGTGGACGGGGAGGAGGCGGCGCGACGACGGCATGGGGGCGAAAACGGGACGGGGGACGGCGGATGTTGAGAGGCGTCACGCGCGGACAGGACACAGACACAGAGACACACAGATTGGAAAGGGAGGGTGCGCGGTAGTAGTTGGGAATGTGCGTACCGTGCGGGATGGGAGTGGGCGAGGAACACGGTCGTGGCCCCTGTTTTGGGTGCGTGTGATGACGTCGGTGTGTTGTGGGAAGGGAAGGTGCTGTGGCGGCGGCGCGTAATGGGCGTAGGCCGAAAAGAGAAAGGAACGTGGGCAGTGTGTTGGCACGCGTCGGTTCGACTGCGACGTTGATGGGCAGGGCAGGGCAAGGTTAATGGTGGTAGGAGTAGGCGTGTGGGCGCAAAAAATCTGCCGCTGCAGGCGGTGCCGTAACCGCCATGGCGGGAAGGAGAGAAAGAAAGAAAGAAAGAAACAAAAAAAAAAAAAAAGAAAAGGAGGGGGGGGTGGGCGAAAGTGGAGAGGCGGTGGTGTGAGAAGGGCGGGGGCGGAAGGAAGGCAGGAAGGACAAGAGGCGAGGCGACGGCTTGCTTTGTGTATCGGTCGGTCTCTGGCTATGCTTCGTTTTCTGCAGCAGGGTCGGTGCGCGGCGTGGCTCGCGGCAGTGGGAACGCCTGGTGGCTGGACGGCCAGCAATGCGGTTGGATGGGCGGCCACAGCACCGCACCTGTGCCCGAGGAGGAGACGCTGGCGGCGGGCCCTGAGGTGAGGCCGGCTCGGCTGGGGCTGTGGATGTGTAGGTGTGCGCCGCTGCTGCAACAACGAGTAAAACGCGAGAAGGAGGGATGGCGGTAGAGAGAGAAAAAAAAAAAAGGTCGTGTTGTGTTGATGCGCAGGCAGACGCGTACAGAGGGACGAGCCCGGTCTGCAGCAGGGTGTGGCCGTGCCGAGTGCAGAGCAGCGGCGGCTCGGTTCGGTTCGGCCCGGCCCGGCGGGCCGCGCTGTTGTCGCGGACGTGAGCGCCCCCTGGCGGGTGGCCGGAGGCGGCGCGGCGTGTTGGACGTGTGGCTGGTGGCAGTGCACAATTTGCGAGTGGCTGGCGGTGTGGTGTGGCGGTTGGCGCGTCGGGCGGCGGAGAGGTATGTGTTGCGGGCGCCCTTTGCTGCGCTGCGTCGTTGCGTGTGCCGTACAGGGCGGGCGCTTGTCGACTGTGTGGGCGGTGTGGCGAATTGGCGTGAAACGGCTGCCGAGAGGTGTGTGGTAGCGAGCCGGTCGGTGGTGTCGGTGCGAAGGGGAATGTGCGTGCGTTTGGCGGTTTCGGTGTGCTTTTTGCGGCGTGAGAGTGGGAATTAGTGGGGCCGGCTGTTGTGTTGGTTCCTTGTGTCTTGTGTCGCGTAGCTTGATGGCAACGTGGAAGGACGCCGGTTTCGTTTCGAGCCTTGCGTGTGGTTGTCGACGTTGACTGGTTGGCGTGTGCCGATGCACGTGCATGTGTGGGTCGCGAGTGCGTTTTTGGCTGGCTGTGTGTGTGTGTGTGTGTGTTGTTTTGGGGGGGAAGGGGGAGGCGGTGGTGAAAGTGCAGTCGTTGCCACGGGCGTCGTCGGGTGGGGCTGGGGCTGTGCGTCGTGGCGGAAAGGTGGTAGGTTGCGGGAAGCGAGCCCGTCGTTGACGGTGTCGCGTGAGTTGTGAATCGAGTGGGGCGCGGGGCGCGGGACAGGAGCAGCGTGCCGCTGCGTCGTGGTCGTCAGCAGAGGCTGTGCGTGTGCTTGTCCTTTTTGTGGGCGGTTCGTGCGAGGCGTTTTTGTTTTGTGTTGCCCTAGTTGTTAGTTTATTGTGTTTGTGTTTGTTATTTTGAGACGACGACTGGTTGGTGGCGTGCGCGCGAAGTGGCGGTGTGCGCTTCCCGTGTCGTTTGATTTTTTTGTTTTTGTGTGTTTTTTTTTGTTTTTTGCACTGGGCCCCGGTGGGTGGGTGCGTGTGTGTCGATTGCCGGCTGGCGAAAGGTGCGCCATCGGCGGGGTGGGTCGCCGGCACAAGTAGAGGCGGCGGCGTTGTTGCTGTTGTTGTGTGGTGTTTGTTTTGTTCGGCTGTGTCGGCGAGCTGTGTTGCGGTGCGTGTGAATGGTGGTGCAAAAGTGCTGGCGTTGGGGCTGCGACTGCGACGGCGGCGAGCCGCGGGCGCGCCATTGATAGTGATGTTGTGAACAGCGGCTGTGTACGGTAGTGGTGTTGTTGTAGCACGACGTGCATCCGGGCCGGCGCGGAAAGCGCAGTTGCGGGCGGTTGCCCTTCGGTGCCAGCCATGTCGCGTGAGCGGCGGGTTGCTCTGGTGTCGACACGTGGTGCTCTGGGTTGTTGTGTGGTGCCCTTTGGCCGGTGGGGGTGGTTCGCGTGTGTCTCGTTCGCGCTCGGTGTCTGGTCGTGGTCGTGCTGCTCCCCCGTCTGTCGGCGGTTTCCGACGTCGTCTGTACGTTTTTTTTGTTCGTTTGCGGCGTGCCTGCCGACGTCCGTCCCGTCGCGACCTTTCAACCGAAAGTGTGGCGCCCGAAGGTGAACGAACGTAACCCTGACCTCGGCGCTTTACGCTGAGCCGAGCGAACCGAACCGAACCGAACCTAACCTGTGGTGTGGCGAGGTGAGCTCAGCCTGTGAGCCCCTAACGTCTACGTAAGGTAAGCTGTCCGGCTCACGCCTCACGTTTGAACGCTTTTCTAACCTACGTTTGACGCTTCTTAACCTAGCACCGACCCCTTAACCTAACGTGTAACCTAACCTAACCTAACCTCTGACGCCTGACGTGTTTGAATGCTTAACCTAAGTTTGACGCTTAACCTAACCCAAGTCCCCTTAACCTAACCCACGTCCACCTAACCTAACCTAACGTAGACGTGTAAACGTAATGTGTAACGCGTAACGTGTAAGGTCGGCTGTCGTGTGTGCTTGACGGCAGATTGGGTTGGTCTGTAGATTCGGATTGCGGTTTGCCTCGGTCGAGGGGTTGGGTCGGAAGCGGCGAGGGGCGGCGGCGCCTGTTGCGCAGGCGGCGTCCGTTTGCGGCGGGCAATTGTTGAGAAACGGCTGTGAATGTTGGCGGGCGAGAGGAGGAGGACGGCGCGCGATGTGGCCCGACGGCTGCGGGCCGATCGGGAAACGGCGGGAGGGCGACGGAAGGCGATGGGGCGGCGGAGGCGCGTTTGCACGGCCGTCATCGCCGCACGCCTCGGCTTGTGTGGCTGTGGCGCCGGCCGCGCTGGCCGGGCTGCCGCGGCGACGGTGTGGGAGTTTTGCCGAAGGTTTGGCCATTGTGGCGGGTCGTCGGCTGGGGCTGTGGGGGCGGCATTTGGGCGGGGGCGGCGATTCTCGGCGGGCCGACCCAGGCTGTAGCGCGCGGTAGCTGCAGTTTGGCCGTGGTTTGCGGCGCTGCCGTGGCGACTGGTTGGCGACTGTGGTGTGGCTGTGTGTAGCCCCATCCTCGGTGGTTTGAAAGGCGCGGGCGGTTGTGGCGCAGGTTTGGGGCTGCTCCGCACAGGCTGTCGGACGTTGGGCGGTAGCAAGCGCGGGAGGCGCGGCGCGGCGGCGCGCAGAGTGGCGGCCGCTCTCTCGGCCGTCCGCGCCCGCCCGCGACACTGGCTGGGCCTTGTGATTCTCTGCTCTGCTGCTGTGCTGTGCTTGCGTGCCTGCCGTCCCGCTCGCTCTCGCTGTGTGTTACGCGCGTCGTCGAAATGGCAGATCAGGCGGCTACGAACGAGACTGCTGCGGCACCCGCCGCCACCGGCACTACGAAGAAGGCCAAGTCTGCGTCGTCTGCGAAGAAGCCGCGCGCCAAGCCTGCGCACCCGCGCACCTCTGAGATGGTGACGGCCGCCATCAAGAGTCTGAAGGAGCGCGGCGGGTCGTCGCTGCAGGCGATCAAGAAGTACATAGCCGCGCACTACAAGCTGGACGCGGAGAAGCTGGCGCCGTTTATCAAGAAGTACCTCAAGTCGGCCGTCGTGGCGGGCGAGCTGGTGCAGACGAAGGGGAAGGGCGCGTCCGGCTCGTTCAAGCTTGCCGGCGCCGGCGGCGGGGGGGCGGCCGAGGGCGGCAAGGCTCGTGCTGGCGGTGCCAAGAAGAAGCGCGCCGCTCCGGCCAGCAAGGAGAAGAAGGGCGCCCGTGCGGCCGGCGCAAAGAAGGCTGGTGGCGTGAAGGCGGCGACCGGTCGGAAGGCGGGCGCCGCCAAGAAGGCGTCTGCGGCGTCGGCCGCTCCCGCGGGTGCGAAGAAGGCGGCTGCGGCCAAGCCGGCCAAGGCCAAGTCGCCGTCGAAGGCGAAGAAGGCCGCCAAGGTTCCGACGAAGAAGCCGAAGGCGCCGCGCCCGAAGAAGGCGACGACGCCGTCTAAGGCGAAGGCTTCGCCCAAGAAGAAGAAGTAGAGTAGAGGAGAAAGAGATGGGAATGGAAGGGTTTGGCGCTTGACTCCGTCGTCCCCACCCCCCGTCGTCGTCTAGTGGCGCGCAAGAGACGCGCGGCCCAAAACGGCCCTTCTCAGGGCCATCAAAGCACGTCGGGGAAGGTTTTGATTGTCGTGTTGCGTTTGGTGTGGGTGTCTGTCTGGCGTTTCTGTATGCCCGTGGGGATGCTGTTTGCGTGCCGTGGTGGTTGGATTGCGGGGGTCGGTGGCGGGTGTGGGCGGCGGTAGCGGTAAGCGGTGTTGTTGTTGTCGTGGTTGATTGTCGCCGTGTTTGTGGCGGCGGCCGACGGTTGGTTTTCTGTCGCGTTGTTTTGTTTGAATACGTTGGTTGGCTTGCCTGCGTTCGTTCTTCTCGGATGTCTGTCTTGTCGAGTCGTGTCTGGTCTTTGTTTTGTTTTGTTCCTTTGTGTGTGTGTGTGTGTGTGATGTTTTGCAACGGGGGGCACGTTGAGATGCGGAAGGAGTCGGCGGGGATTTCGGTGGCGTGTAGAGCGAGCGAGCGCGCCTGCCTGGCCGTTGGCCGTCGGAGTGGAGTGCGGGTTTTTTTTGTTTTCGAAACGAAAGCGGCGGCCGGCCAGCCACCCGTGCGGTGTGACGTCGGCCGTTGGGTATTGTGCGCTTTGAGCGCCGGGGAGGGATGATGTGTGATTGTTGCGCGCTGCTAGCAGGCAGGCAGAGTGAGCGGGTGTGGCGGACGGACGGGAAGTGGTGGTTTTTTGTTTTGTTTTTGGGTTGCGGGGCGAGAGGCAGGCGACCGACAAAGTTTGCTCGCGACGGAGAGATGTTAGTGGCCCTGAAAAGGGCCGTTTTTGTTTGTGCGGTGCGGTGCCGCGGCGCGGTTTAGGCGCGCTCGCCGCGGATGCGGCGCGCGAGCTGGATGTCCTTGGTGACGCGCTTGGCGTGGATTGCGCACAGGTTGGTGTCTTCGAAGAGGCCGACGAGGTAGGCCTCGCTGGCCTCCTGCAGGGCCATGACTGCGGAGCTCTGGAAGCGCAGGTCGGTCTTGAAGTCCTGGGCGATCTCGCGCACTAGGCGCTGGAATGGCAGCTTGCGGATGAGCAGCTCTGTGCTCTTCTGGTAGCGCCTGATTTCTCGCAGGGCGACGGTGCCCGGCCTGTAGCGGTGGGGCTTCTTGACGCCTCCGGTGGCGGGCGCGCTCTTCCTCGCCGCCTTGGTGGCGAGCTGTTTGCGCGGCGCCTTTCCGCCGGTGGACTTGCGGGCCGTTTGCTTTGTGCGGGCCATGGCGGTAGCGGTAGCGGTAGCGGAGCGGCGTGCGTGGAGGTTAGGTGCGGCGCGGCGTCCGGTGCTGCCTTGACAACGGGCCCGCGCGCCTCCGTGCTGCGCTTATATGCCCTCGGTTGCGCGTGGTGGGGGGAGGGCGGGCCAGAGTCTATATAGGGGGGCGGCGGGCGCGCTGGGCGCAGACCGTAGCCGACTCGCCAGCCGCTGCAGCTGCTGTTTGTGCACGTTTTGCTTTGCCCGAGGAAGGAAGGATGACAGGCCGCGGCAAGGGAGGAAAGGGGCTCGGCAAGGGTGGCGCCAAGCGGCACCGCAAGGTGTTGCGCGACAACATCCAGGGCATCACGAAGCCCGCCATCCGCCGCCTGGCTCGCAGGGGCGGCGTGAAGCGCATCTCTGGTCTGATCTACGAGGAGACCCGCGGGGTGCTGAAGGTGTTCCTGGAGAACGTGATCCGCGACGCGGTGACGTACACTGAGCACGCCAAGCGCAAGACTGTGACGGCCATGGACGTGGTGTACGCCCTGAAGAGGCAGGGGCGCACCCTGTACGGTTTCGGCGGTTAGGCTGCGTCGCAGCGGGCGCTGGCCTTCCCGCGGCCGTGCTTGTGGGTGGGAGAGACTAGAAAACGGCCCTTTTCAGGGCCACCACACTGTTCGGAAGTTGAAAAGTGCGAAAGAGTCTGTGTTGTTGTTGCTGCGTGTGTGCGCTGTGTTGTTTGTTTGTTTGTTTCTTTCTTTCTTTCTTTCCGTTTGAGCGACGTGATGTGACTGGGAGGGGAGAAGGAAAGGAAACGTGTCATGTGGCTGGCTGTGTGTGGAGCTGCTTCGTTTGTGTGTCTTTGTATCGATCGCGACGGAGATGGCGGGCTGTGTGTTGTTGTGCGAGAGGCGGTGATTATTTGCTTGCGTGGTTTGTCTCTGTGTGTTTGTTTGCGGCGGCGTTGGGGTTTCCGAGGCAAGGCGTGTGGGCATAGGCGGCCGGATCAGCTGTTTCGTTCGTGTCGACGGCCGTTGCGCGCGGGAGTGGAGGGCGGTGTGTCGACACGCCTCC
This sequence comes from Schistocerca serialis cubense, assembly GCF_023864345.2. Lineage (NCBI taxonomy): Eukaryota > Metazoa > Arthropoda > Insecta > Orthoptera > Acrididae > Schistocerca > Schistocerca serialis. The sequence continues at coordinate 13,357 of NW_026048033.1, forward strand.
CTTTAACAATGGTCATTATTGCTGCCGTTGTCGGTTTGGAAGGCGACTGCGACCGTGCAAAATGTGTGTGTGTTGGGCCACACGGGCTGTGTGGACGACAAGATGGCGGACGTGCGCCGGCGGCGGCTGTGCTGTGACAGTGCAAAGTTAAAACAAAACAAGGTGCGGCGAGGACGACTGAAATTTTGCTTTGGACGTAGGTGTGTGTGGTGGCCCTGAAAAGGGCCGATTGTTGTGGGCCGAGCCGAGCCGGCAAAGCGCGTTGCGTGCAGGGGAGCACGCGGCGCTGCGATTGCCTGGCCTCCTTTAGGCCTTCTTCTCGGTCTTCTTTGGCAGCAGGACGGCCTGGATGTTGGGCAGGACACCACCCTGTGCGATGGTGACGCCCGACAGGAGCTTGTTGAGCTCCTCGTCGTTGCGGATGGCAAGCTGCAGGTGGCGCGGGATGATGCGCGTCTTCTTGTTGTCGCGGGCCGCGTTTCCGGCCAGCTCGAGCACCTCAGCCGCGAGGTACTCCATGACGGCGGCGAGGTAGACGGGCGCCCCGGCGCCGACGCGCTCTGCGTAGTTTCCCTTGCGCAGGAGGCGGTGGATTCTGCCGACCGGGAACTGGAGCCCAGCCCTGCTTGAGCGGGACTTTGACTTGCCCTTGACTTTGCCTCCCTTTCCGCGTCCGGACATGGCGATGGGCTAGCGACGGTGCACACGAAACGGAAACGAAAACGACCGGTGCGAGCGGCAGCGAGTCGAGCAGCGGAGTGCGTGCCGGCGCAGCCGGGGTGGGGGTGCTTTATGGGCTCGGGTGCGGCGGCCGGTTGCGCGCGCGCCCCATTGGTCGGCGGCCGCAACAGGGCGAGCTGGTAAAGGTGCGGCGGCGGCTGGCGGCGGGTGCCACTGTGTGGGGAGACGCTGACTAGAGCGGAGCGCTTGCTACTGGTGTTGCTGCTGCCGTACGTTGGTTCGAGATGCCGCCCAAGACTAGCGGGAAGGCCGCCAAGAAGGCTGGCAAGGCGCAGAAGAACATTTCGAAGGGCGACAAGAAGAAGAAGCGCAAGAGGAAGGAGAGCTATGCCATCTACATCTACAAGGTGCTGAAGCAGGTGCACCCTGACACGGGCATCTCGTCGAAGGCGATGAGCATCATGAACAGCTTCGTGAACGACATTTTCGAGCGCATTGCGGCCGAGGCTTCTCGCCTGGCGCACTACAACAAGCGCTCGACCATCACGTCCCGCGAGATCCAGACCGCTGTGCGGCTGTTGCTGCCTGGCGAGCTGGCCAAGCACGCCGTGAGCGAGGGCACGAAGGCGGTGACCAAGTACACGAGCTCCAAGTAAGGAGGTGGCTCTGGAATGGAAGGAAGGATGGAGAAGGCTCCTCCGTTGCGAGAGCGGCAAAACGGCCCTTTTCAGGGCCACCAACTTGCCTTTTGCGGGAAGGGCGGAATTGTTGTTGTTTGTGTGGACGGCTGTGATGTGTGTGTGTGCATTTTGATTGTGGGTGGGGGGGCGCGTCAAAGCGTGTTGCGCGGGGTACGGCCACGAGGTTGGTCGCCGTGGCGTGGAATGGTGGCACGCCTCGTTGGCGTGGTTTTTGACCCATTGGTGTTGTTGGTGTGTGTGTGTGTGTGAGACCCGTCTGCGAGGGGGGGACAGTGTGATCGGCGACTTTTGTGTCACCGTAACGACGGCCGTTTGCGGGTTTGTTTTTTTGCACATCATACATGGCGAGGGTGAAATGTGAAATGTTTTTGTTTGGTTTTTTTTGCCGCCCACTATTCCCTTTGCTGTACGCCGAGTTTGACAATGGTGCGACGTAACTGCAGCGTGGAGGTGTGTGAGTGACGTTGAAATGAACGTGCCATTAAGACGCATTGTTGTTGTATTGTACTGTACGTGTACGGCGACACGCACGATGATGTACCATTCGACTCTGATGTTTGATAGCCGTGTCTGACTGATTGCGTACGACGCACGCACACCGATGTCGTCATTCAAGATGCACGCTAGACGACGACGGCGGCGGCGGCGGTCGTTTGTTTGGCGAATGTCTGTACACGTGTTTGTCTGTGTCCATCCGGTATGTATTTGTTTGTTTGAAAGTGTTTTGTGTGTCGGTGACGTGGTCCGATCCGTCGCCCCCTGAGTAACTGTCGATCGGCGCGATAGACCGGCGTCACGCAACTGAACCGAAGTCTTGGGCACACCCGTCATACTGTTGTACACCGTCGCGCTGAGAACGGTAACGAAAGGTTGACTTTGATCGGTCGAATGTCTGGGCAGAACGTGAGGAATGAGGCGAGAGTGCAAGGAGGGGGGGGGGCAAAAGAGAGAGGAAGGGAAAAAGGGGAGAAACGCATTCGTAGAGCAACGGAACGTTCCCGTGTCGGAGGCGTATTGGAGCCGCACTGAAATGCGTTTAACGGCGGCGCGGCTGCAAGTGTCTGCCGTGGTGAACGTTACCTTTGACGGCTGCATTGGGCTTTGCCTTTGCTTTTGCTTTTGCTTTCGCTTTCGCGTTCGCTTTCGCTTTCCCGGATGTACGTAACGTTTGTTGATATGGTTCTGAGGAAGAGTGTATGACAGTGCCGTGCCGTCCATGTTCGTGTGCCCTCCCATTGTGTGTATGCTATTGTCTGTGTACTTGAATGATGTATGTAGGTGTTAGTGGACATGTTTTACCAGTGGGGGGAAATGGATCGTCGATAGTTGCCGTCACTCTGTCACGGTCGAGATGACGCACCCTCCGTACAGAAAGGTGTCGAGAAAGTGAGTGAGTGTGTGCGTCCGTGAATTGGCAGTGTTTGGAGGTGGGCGTGCCCTGGATGTGGCCCGGAAAAGGCTGTTCGTTAGGCGGTAGTGTTGTGTGGACAGGGGAGGGGCATGCGTAACGCTGCTGGCATGGCATTTCGGGAGATGGGAGGGGGCAAACGAGGAAACGAGGAGCGGCGGCCAAAGACGGGACGGGGAGGGGCGCGGTGTGGGTGGCTTGCGCCTGTGCTCGGCGTTGTGGTTTGTGCAAAAGAGGAGGAGAAAAACAATGTGAGTTGCCAGGGAGGGGAGCGGTGTTGTGTTGTGGTTGTCGTGGTGTAGCCGCAGACGCGGCTGTCAGTGAACGTGGCGAGACGGACGGATGCGCGGAGGGGCGGGGGCGGCGCATTTCGCCGGTGCCGTGCCGTGCCGTGCCGTGCCGTGCCGTGCCGTGCCGTGCCGTGCCATGCCTGAAAGCCGCGTGGTCGCTGTGTTGTTGGTGGCGTGGGGGCGAGGAGAGTACCGTACGGGTGTGCTTGTGCGCCGGAAATGGCACACTGCGCCCGCCCGTCTTGGAGGCTGATGGCTGTGGTGTGGAAATGGGGCGCGGTGATGTTGAAGCAGTTGAAGAACAGAAAAGAAACCAAGAAAACGGAAGGCGTGATGCGGCGGTGGTGGTGAGAGCGGGAAAAACAAAACAAAAAAAAAAAAAACAACAAAAAAAAAGAAGGAAAAACAACAAGAAACAAAAAAGAAAACAAAAAGTCTATCAATATTAAAATGTAAATGGAAATGGAAATGGACCCAGGTATAACCTCCCTGCACAAATAGCAGAGAGTCCGATGATAATAAAAATGTGCCAGAATGTTAACGTCCCTACAAAACAAACCCAACGGTAATATTAATGAAAGAGTGAACCGTATGTAACATTGCAACAGACATAATGAAACCTGATAAATTGTATAAGGGCAGCAGCGTTGACCTTTGGCCCTGTATTCAGAATAAAAAGAGCCAAAGATCGTTACCCCAATGAAAAAGACACTGAAACACGTATGTAACATAGTAGCGATGGCGAGACGTTGTAGCATCTGTGACCAGAGAGTTTGCGCTGGACTGCGCGAGTGTTGCGAGCGGTTCTCAGTCAGTCAGTCTGTCTGTCAGTAGTCGTTGCGAGTCCGTAGCTCTGTGTAGTTGAGGGCTGTACTCTGTCAGTAGTCGTCGCGTGCAGTACGCTAATAGTCGTCATGCAGAGCGGTCGGTCAGTAGTAGCAGCCGAGTGCGGTTGTGTGATGTAGGTGGTCGGCAACACTGGTCAAGATGGTGAATAAGGTATACTGTTAATTAATATAATCATTAGATAATGAAAAAGTGTAATTATTCTCCAACAAGTTCCCCAATAATAATTTTTATTTCAAAAGCATTTTTCAAACATTTAATTTGTTATTGAACTAAAGAGTTCGTTGCACTTCACATTTCATTCCACTGCTTTGAAGAAAAATGTCACTAAAATCACAAAAAAAGAGAATATTATTATTTGCAAATGCAGTTCCTCCAAGCGCTGCGCAACAACCAGAGCAGAAATGTGACATCCATTTATTCGGAGGTAAGACTTTAATTCTGATTGTTTTGCACAGGGCCAAAGACCGATATTTCGGTTTAATTGAAGTTTCTTGTCACTGAACGGACGTTTGTAAATGTTGTGTGAAGACTTTATATTTGAGTCAGATTGCGAATTTCACATTTTTGTTGCCATTTTCAATACCTCTCATTGTGGGCGAGGTTACAATTAGCGCAATGTCCATTAGCATCCGTAAATAACATTGTCCATTATTTTAAATTTTGCTGGGAGGTTACAACACACACACACAAAAAAAAAAAAAAACAAAAAATTGCATTTATATCCGCTCCTCAATTGTAGATACCCCTTACACAGCTGTGTGCAATGAATGAGTGCTGGCTGGTAATTAATTGCACTCCTTGGAGGGAAATGCCATAGGAAGTAGTCTTTAAAAAGTGAATGTTTTTCGTTAAGAGACAAAAGTTACTTTAGAAAAAAAGTAATAGTGGGGCTTTTGTTGTTGAACAAAAGAAGTACAATGAACATACGTTATCAGATTTGCGCAATGCAGCGTCACACCACCTTTTGATTATAACACAATATACTATACATCGTCCCGAACCGTGACCAGAGTCGCGAGACGAGCAGAGCACGCCGCCGACGCCCGCTCAGTACAACCGTCGACCCGCTACTACTGTCGACCGACTACTACCTCTCCCGACTCGCGCTACAATATATATAACAACTGTTCCTGGCGACCCGGTGCGTGCCACTACTGTCGTCTGGCGCGGTCCAAGCGCCGACTAGCAGCGATAAAGAACTCTCTGGTCAGACAGAGATGCTGTCATGCCTCGCCATCGCTCTGGTAATGAATACATACGTGTTGCAGCGTGCGTACCACCGGAACACGCAGTGGCGGAGCCAAAGACTGTGTTGTCGAGGTCGAGTGCGAGTGGGAAGAGAGGCAGCGTCGGCACGGAGATGCAAGCGAGCGCGAGACGCACGGGGGCTGCGGCGTGGCGCGTTTGCGGTCGGCGCCTTTGGTGGCAACGGCCGGGACAAGCAGCGGTGTATGGTGTGGTGCGGGGCGGACAGGGGCGGCGGTGGACGGGGAGGAGGCGGCGCGACGACGGCATGGGGGCGAAAACGGGACGGGGGACGGCGGATGTTGAGAGGCGTCACGCGCGGACAGGACACAGACACAGAGACACACAGATTGGAAAGGGAGGGTGCGCGGTAGTAGTTGGGAATGTGCGTACCGTGCGGGATGGGAGTGGGCGAGGAACACGGTCGTGGCCCCTGTTTTGGGTGCGTGTGATGACGTCGGTGTGTTGTGGGAAGGGAAGGTGCTGTGGCGGCGGCGCGTAATGGGCGTAGGCCGAAAAGAGAAAGGAACGTGGGCAGTGTGTTGGCACGCGTCGGTTCGACTGCGACGTTGATGGGCAGGGCAGGGCAAGGTTAATGGTGGTAGGAGTAGGCGTGTGGGCGCAAAAAATCTGCCGCTGCAGGCGGTGCCGTAACCGCCATGGCGGGAAGGAGAGAAAGAAAGAAAGAAAGAAACAAAAAAAAAAAAAAAGAAAAGGAGGGGGGGGTGGGCGAAAGTGGAGAGGCGGTGGTGTGAGAAGGGCGGGGGCGGAAGGAAGGCAGGAAGGACAAGAGGCGAGGCGACGGCTTGCTTTGTGTATCGGTCGGTCTCTGGCTATGCTTCGTTTTCTGCAGCAGGGTCGGTGCGCGGCGTGGCTCGCGGCAGTGGGAACGCCTGGTGGCTGGACGGCCAGCAATGCGGTTGGATGGGCGGCCACAGCACCGCACCTGTGCCCGAGGAGGAGACGCTGGCGGCGGGCCCTGAGGTGAGGCCGGCTCGGCTGGGGCTGTGGATGTGTAGGTGTGCGCCGCTGCTGCAACAACGAGTAAAACGCGAGAAGGAGGGATGGCGGTAGAGAGAGAAAAAAAAAAAAGGTCGTGTTGTGTTGATGCGCAGGCAGACGCGTACAGAGGGACGAGCCCGGTCTGCAGCAGGGTGTGGCCGTGCCGAGTGCAGAGCAGCGGCGGCTCGGTTCGGTTCGGCCCGGCCCGGCGGGCCGCGCTGTTGTCGCGGACGTGAGCGCCCCCTGGCGGGTGGCCGGAGGCGGCGCGGCGTGTTGGACGTGTGGCTGGTGGCAGTGCACAATTTGCGAGTGGCTGGCGGTGTGGTGTGGCGGTTGGCGCGTCGGGCGGCGGAGAGGTATGTGTTGCGGGCGCCCTTTGCTGCGCTGCGTCGTTGCGTGTGCCGTACAGGGCGGGCGCTTGTCGACTGTGTGGGCGGTGTGGCGAATTGGCGTGAAACGGCTGCCGAGAGGTGTGTGGTAGCGAGCCGGTCGGTGGTGTCGGTGCGAAGGGGAATGTGCGTGCGTTTGGCGGTTTCGGTGTGCTTTTTGCGGCGTGAGAGTGGGAATTAGTGGGGCCGGCTGTTGTGTTGGTTCCTTGTGTCTTGTGTCGCGTAGCTTGATGGCAACGTGGAAGGACGCCGGTTTCGTTTCGAGCCTTGCGTGTGGTTGTCGACGTTGACTGGTTGGCGTGTGCCGATGCACGTGCATGTGTGGGTCGCGAGTGCGTTTTTGGCTGGCTGTGTGTGTGTGTGTGTGTGTTGTTTTGGGGGGGAAGGGGGAGGCGGTGGTGAAAGTGCAGTCGTTGCCACGGGCGTCGTCGGGTGGGGCTGGGGCTGTGCGTCGTGGCGGAAAGGTGGTAGGTTGCGGGAAGCGAGCCCGTCGTTGACGGTGTCGCGTGAGTTGTGAATCGAGTGGGGCGCGGGGCGCGGGACAGGAGCAGCGTGCCGCTGCGTCGTGGTCGTCAGCAGAGGCTGTGCGTGTGCTTGTCCTTTTTGTGGGCGGTTCGTGCGAGGCGTTTTTGTTTTGTGTTGCCCTAGTTGTTAGTTTATTGTGTTTGTGTTTGTTATTTTGAGACGACGACTGGTTGGTGGCGTGCGCGCGAAGTGGCGGTGTGCGCTTCCCGTGTCGTTTGATTTTTTTGTTTTTGTGTGTTTTTTTTGTTTTTTGCACTGGGCCCCGGTGGGTGGGTGCGTGTGTGTCGATTGCCGGCTGGCGAAAGGTGCGCCATCGGCGGGGTGGGTCGCCGGCACAAGTAGAGGCGGCGGCGTTGTTGCTGTTGTTGTGTGGTGTTTGTTTTGTTCGGCTGTGTCGGCGAGCTGTGTTGCGGTGCGTGTGAATGGTGGTGCAAAAGTGCTGGCGTTGGGGCTGCGACTGCGACGGCGGCGAGCCGCGGGCGCGCCATTGATAGTGATGTTGTGAACAGCGGCTGTGTACGGTAGTGGTGTTGTTGTAGCACGACGTGCATCCGGGCCGGCGCGGAAAGCGCAGTTGCGGGCGGTTGCCCTTCGGTGCCAGCCATGTCGCGTGAGCGGCGGGTTGCTCTGGTGTCGACACGTGGTGCTCTGGGTTGTTGTGTGGTGCCCTTTGGCCGGTGGGGGTGGTTCGCGTGTGTCTCGTTCGCGCTCGGTGTCTGGTCGTGGTCGTGCTGCTCCCCCGTCTGTCGGCGGTTTCCGACGTCGTCTGTACGTTTTTTTTGTTCGTTTGCGGCGTGCCTGCCGACGTCCGTCCCGTCGCGACCTTTCAACCGAAAGTGTGGCGCCCGAAGGTGAACGAACGTAACCCTGACCTCGGCGCTTTACGCTGAGCCGAGCGAACCGAACCGAACCGAACCTAACCTGTGGTGTGGCGAGGTGAGCTCAGCCTGTGAGCCCCTAACGTCTACGTAAGGTAAGCTGTCCGGCTCACGCCTCACGTTTGAACGCTTTTCTAACCTACGTTTGACGCTTCTTAACCTAGCACCGACCCCTTAACCTAACGTGTAACCTAACCTAACCTAACCTCTGACGCCTGACGTGTTTGAATGCTTAACCTAAGTTTGACGCTTAACCTAACCCAAGTCCCCTTAACCTAACCCACGTCCACCTAACCTAACCTAACGTAGACGTGTAAACGTAATGTGTAACGCGTAACGTGTAAGGTCGGCTGTCGTGTGTGCTTGACGGCAGATTGGGTTGGTCTGTAGATTCGGATTGCGGTTTGCCTCGGTCGAGGGGTTGGGTCGGAAGCGGCGAGGGGCGGCGGCGCCTGTTGCGCAGGCGGCGTCCGTTTGCGGCGGGCAATTGTTGAGAAACGGCTGTGAATGTTGGCGGGCGAGAGGAGGAGGACGGCGCGCGATGTGGCCCGACGGCTGCGGGCCGATCGGGAAACGGCGGGAGGGCGACGGAAGGCGATGGGGCGGCGGAGGCGCGTTTGCACGGCCGTCATCGCCGCACGCCTCGGCTTGTGTGGCTGTGGCGCCGGCCGCGCTGGCCGGGCTGCCGCGGCGACGGTGTGGGAGTTTTGCCGAAGGTTTGGCCATTGTGGCGGGTCGTCGGCTGGGGCTGTGGGGGCGGCATTTGGGCGGGGGCGGCGATTCTCGGCGGGCCGACCCAGGCTGTAGCGCGCGGTAGCTGCAGTTTGGCCGTGGTTTGCGGCGCTGCCGTGGCGACTGGTTGGCGACTGTGGTGTGGCTGTGTGTAGCCCCATCCTCGGTGGTTTGAAAGGCGCGGGCGGTTGTGGCGCAGGTTTGGGGCTGCTCCGCACAGGCTGTCGGACGTTGGGCGGTAGCAAGCGCGGGAGGCGCGGCGCGGCGGCGCGCAGAGTGGCGGCCGCTCTCTCGGCCGTCCGCGCCCGCCCGCGACACTGGCTGGGCCTTGTGATTCTCTGCTCTGCTGCTGTGCTGTGCTTGCGTGCCTGCCGTCCCGCTCGCTCTCGCTGTGTGTTACGCGCGTCGTCGAAATGGCAGATCAGGCGGCTACGAACGAGACTGCTGCGGCACCCGCCGCCACCGGCACTACGAAGAAGGCCAAGTCTGCGTCGTCTGCGAAGAAGCCGCGCGCCAAGCCTGCGCACCCGCGCACCTCTGAGATGGTGACGGCCGCCATCAAGAGTCTGAAGGAGCGCGGCGGGTCGTCGCTGCAGGCGATCAAGAAGTACATAGCCGCGCACTACAAGCTGGACGCGGAGAAGCTGGCGCCGTTTATCAAGAAGTACCTCAAGTCGGCCGTCGTGGCGGGCGAGCTGGTGCAGACGAAGGGGGAAGGGCGCGTCCGGCTCGTTCAAGCTTGCCGGCGCCGGCGGCGGGGGGGCGGCCGAGGGCGGCAAGGCTCGTGCTGGCGGTGCCAAGAAGAAGCGCGCCCGCTCCGGCCAGCAAGGAGAAGAAGGGCGCCCGTGCGGCCGGCGCAAAGAAGGCTGGTGGCGTGAAGGCGGCGACCGGTCGGAAGGCGGGCGCCCGCCAAGAAGGCGTCTGCGGCGTCGGCCGCTCCCGCGGGTGCGAAGAAGGCGGCTGCGGCCAAGCCGGCCAAGGCCAAGTCGCCGTCGAAGGCGAAGAAGGCCGCCAAGGTTCCGACGAAGAAGCCGAAGGCGCCGCGCCCGAAGAAGGCGACGACGCCGTCTAAGGCGAAGGCTTCGCCCAAGAAGAAGAAGTAGAGTAGAGGAGAAAGAGATGGGAATGGAAGGGTTTGGCGCTTGACTCCGTCGTCCCCACCCCCCGTCGTCGTCTAGTGGCGCGCAAGAGACGCGCGGCCCAAAACGGCCCTTCTCAGGGCCATCAAAGCACGTCGGGGAAGGTTTTGATTGTCGTGTTGCGTTTGGTGTGGGTGTCTGTCTGGCGTTTCTGTATGCCCGTGGGGATGCTGTTTGCGTGCCGTGGTGGTTGGATTGCGGGGGTCGGTGGCGGGTGTGGGCGGCGGTAGCGGTAAGCGGTGTTGTTGTTGTCGTGGTTGATTGTCGCCGTGTTTGTGGCGGCGGCCGACGGTTGGTTTTCTGTCGCGTTGTTTTGTTTGAATACGTTGGTTGGCTTGCCTGCGTTCGTTCTTCTCGGATGTCTGTCTTGTCGAGTCGTGTCTGGTCTTTGTTTTGTTTTGTTCCTTTGTGTGTGTGTGTGTGTGATGTTTTGCAACGGGGGGCACGTTGAGATGCGGAAGGAGTCGGCGGGGATTTCGGTGGCGTGTAGAGCGAGCGAGCGCGCCTGCCTGGCCGTTGGCCGTCGGAGTGGAGTGCGGGTTTTTTTTGTTTTCGAAACGAAAGCGGCGGCCGGCCAGCCACCCGTGCGGTGTGACGTCGGCCGTTGGGTATTGTGCGCTTTGAGCGCCGGGGAGGGATGATGTGTGATTGTTGCGCGCTGCTAGCAGGCAGGCAGAGTGAGCGGGTGTGGCGGACGGACGGGAAGTGGTGGTTTTTTGTTTTGTTTTTGGGTTGCGGGGCGAGAGGCAGGCGACCGACAAAGTTTGCTCGCGACGGAGAGATGTTAGTGGCCCTGAAAAGGGCCGTTTTTGTTTGTGCGGTGCGGTGCCGCGGCGCGGTTTAGGCGCGCTCGCCGCGGATGCGGCGCGCGAGCTGGATGTCCTTGGGCATGATGGTGACGCGCTTGGCGTG
>NW_026048034.1:10000-15000 GCF_023864345.2 Schistocerca serialis cubense
GGGAAACGGCCGACAGGGGCGGCAACATAGTGGAGCCGCAGTGTCACTAATGTACAGAGATAGAACAGTTTCGACTGGAACCAGAGTAACCGTATACACGGCACTGATTAGTAATAGATGCAGAGCCATCAGAATACAGATAATATATACAACCGTCCCTATACATGCTGAAAGACTCTGCACACAATGAGAACCACACGTCAGCCAGACACTATCACACACTACTCTCTGCCTCTAACAGGCACACACACAATATCTAACCACCAGCATGGAAGAACATCCGGTGCATCCTCTCCGCCACATTACACAATCCACACTATCATAACCAGACCGGGAGGTCCACCCAGAAAACAGAATATCCCACCCTTCCGACATCCGCCATTGCTCAGCTAAGCCACGAACACCCACACATGTCCTACACAGGGGTGCACCCAACATCACAATACTGCCTCCTGTCACAGTACACAAACAATGGCAGGAATGAAAGACACAGATCTGCCACAACCTTGGAATCGGAGCGCCGCCTGTCATGAGCCACAAGTGCATCCTGACGTGACAAATCGGATGATCCCGCAGGCATGCACTTACGATAATCACTATCAACGAACCTGCCGCCCCCTCCCCCCCCAAAATACACCTTTCCCTACAACGTGTACCTTAACCTAAGCTATATTGTACCTTAACCTAAGCGATATTGTACCTTAACCTAAGGTATATCGTACCTTAACCTAACCTACATTGCGCCTTCACCTAACCTACGTTGTACCTTAACCTAACCTACGTTGTACCTTAACCTAACCTACGTTGTACCTTAACCTAACCTACGTTGTACCTTAACCTAACCTACGTTGTACCTTAACCTAACCTACGTTGTACCTTAACCTAACCTACGTTGTACCTTAACCTAACCTACGTTGTACCTTAACCTAACCTACGTTGTGCCTTAACCTAACCTACGTTGTGCCTTAACCTAACCTACGTTGTGCCTTAACCTAACCTACGTTGTGCCTTAACCTAACCTATGTTGTGCCTTAACCTAACCTATGTTGTGCCTTAACCTAACCTATGTTGTGCCTTAACCTAACCTATGTTGTGCCTTAACCTAACCTATGTTGTGCCTTAACCTAACCTATGTTGTGCCTTAACCTAACCTATGTTGTGCCTTAACCTAACCTATGTTGTGCCTTAACCTAACCTATGTTGTGCCTTAACCTAACCTACGTTGTGCCTTAACCTAACCTACGTTGTGCCTTAACCTAACCTACGTTGTGCCTTAACCTAACCTACGTTGTGCCTTAACCTAACCTACGTTGTGCCTTAACCTAACCTACGTTGTGCCTTAACCTAACCTACGTTGTGCCTTAACCTAACCTACGTTGTGCCTTAACCTAACCTACGTTGTGCCTTAACCTAACCTACGTTGTGCCTTAACCTAACCTACGTTGTGCCTTAACCTAACCTACGTTGTGCCTTAACCTAACCTACGTTGTGCCTTAACCTAACCTACGTTGTGCCTTAACCTAACCTACGTTGTGCCTTAACCTAACCTACGTTGTGCCTTAACCTAACCTACGTTGTGCCTTAACCTAACCTACGTTGTGCCTTAACCTAACCTACGTTGTGCCTTAACCTAACCTACGTTGTGCCTTAACCTAACCTACGTTGTGCCTTAACCTAACCTACGTTGTGCCTTAACCTAACCTACGTTGTGCCTTAACCTAACCTACGTTGTGCCTTAACCTAACCTACGTTGTGCCTTAACCTAACCTACGTTGTGCCTTAACCTAACCTACGTTGTGCCTTAACCTAACCTACGTTGTGCCTTAACCTAACCTACGTTGTGCCTTAACCTAACCTACGTTGTGCCTTAACCTAACCTACGTTGTGCCTTAACCTAACCTACGTTGTGCCTTAACCTAACCTACGTTGTGCCTTAACCTAACCTATGTTGTGCCTTAACCTAACCTATGTTGTGCCTTAACCTAACCTATGTTGTGCCTTAACCTAACCTATGTTGTGCCTTAACCTAACCTATGTTGTGCCTTAACCTAACCTATGTTGTGCCTTAACCTAACCTATGTTGTGCCTTAACCTAACCTATGTTGTGCCTTAACCTAACCTACGTTGTGCCTTAACCTAACCCATATTGTACCTTAACCTAACCCATATTGTACCTTAACCTAACCCATATTGTACCTTAACCTAACCCATATTGTACCTTAACCTAACCCATATTGTACCTTAACGTAACCTAATTTGTGCCTTAACGTAACCTAATTTGTGCCTTAACGTAACCTAATTTGTGCCTTAACGTAACCTAATTTGTGCCTTAACGTAACCTAATTTGTGCCTTAACGTAACCTAATTTGTGCCTTAACGTAACCTAATTTGTGCCTTAACGTAACCTAATTTGTGCCTTAACGTAACCTAATTTGTGCCTTAACGTAACCTAATTTGTGCCTTAACGTAACCTAATTTGTGCCTTAACGTAACCTAATTTGTGCCTTAACGTAACCTAATTTGTGCCTTAACGTAACCTAATTTGTGCCTTAACGTAACCTAATTTGTGCCTTAACGTAACCTAATTTGTGCCTTAACGTAACCTAATTTGTGCCTTAACGTAACCTAATTTGTGCCTTAACGTAACCTAATTTGTGCCTTAACGTAACCTAATTTGTGCCTTAACGTAACCTAATTTGTGCCTTAACGTAACCTAATTTGTGCCTTAACGTAACCTAATTTGTGCCTTAACGTAACCTAATTTGTGCCTTAACGTAACCTAATTTGTGCCTTAACGTAACCTAATTTGTGCCTTAACGTAACCTAATTTGTGCCTTAACGTAACCCATGTTGTGCCTTAACGTAACCCATGTTGTGCCTTAACGTAACCCAATTTGTGCCTTAACGTAACCCATGTTGTGCCTTAACCTAACCTATATTGTGCCTCAACCTAACCTATATTGCGCCTTAACCTGACGCACGTTGTCGCTGAACCTGCTCTGTAATTGTTATGCAACTCGTTAAATTAGTGTAGTGTTGCCTAACCGCAACCCTCGCAATATAGTTCGCTATTCGCACTGCCCGGTCCCCTGTGTATCGCGTCATGTTAAACACCTTGCAGGTGTTGCTGACTTTCCACATGCTCCTGCTATACACTGTAATGTGGATAGCAGCAGGACGTACATGCCCCCCCCCCTTCCCCCCTGCCTTCGCAAGCTGGTCGTTGAGAAGTTTGCATGTTCAATGCCCTTCGCATGCCGACGTACTCAGCCTACGTTGTGGTACGGCCTGTCACCTGTCCGCCGATGTACGCAAAACCCACAAACTGTACTGCACATTGGTCCGTATGTACTGAATGATACATCGTGGCACATGTGTGACCGTACGACGACTGCGCCTAGCAACGGCAGACCATACAGTCCAAATATTGTGCACGCAGCTACGTGTCGTCTCCCTATAAGAGCTGGATTGCAGTGTGGTACGCCATTCAGACGTGTGGGAGGAACGGACGCCCTGGATGGCGATCAGCATGAGCAGTCTGTTGATGTAGTGGAGCGTGTATTCGGACGTAGTCGTCTCTTCTCACACACCGTGATAGCATGTTGCACCGCGTTCCACATCTGCGACATCCTGCAGAGGCCGGCTGACAGTCGTTCGCGCAATGGACACCGCATACGTACGGGGGCTACCTTCCACGTGTTCTCGAGGCGTGCACATGTTGTTGCGTCTATGTGGGCAGACGTAGTGTGTTGTGACACCTGACACAGGCATGCAATACTCGTTGCAAATGGCGATGGACGTCTACGTTTGCTGGTGACGTTACGCAAATGAACAACAGGTAACCCGTTGTGGTGCGGTTGTTCTCGCTAGAGGTGAATCAGTGTTGGCGACGATCGGTCGAGCTATTAACCGGTTGTTTCAGGGATACCCACCATGCCCACGAACGTGAAAGGGGACCCACCATGCCCACGAACGCGAAAGGGGATCTGGGTGTGAGGCGATACGCGGCGGTGGCTGGGTGGGACCGTCCCCGGCCGGTGAGGGGGGGCCGCCCGGCGTGCTGGCAGCGCGGTGCGTGGGCGCACGCGCTACAGCCGGCTGGTGGGGGCGGCCAGTGGCAGGCGCGCCGGCCGACGGACGCGGCAGGCGGCGCAGCTGCGCGCCGGCGCCCCCTGCTCGCGGCGCCTTGCGGCCAAAGTAGGTCCTCGCGGGCCCGGTGCGAAGCGCGGTGGCCATCTGCAGTGTGCTGGTCCGATTGAGGACTGTGTGCGCTGAGGATGCGCCGCCGCCCGGCGCTCGGCGCCGCGACGCCGTCTGCTGCTCGGTCGCCCCAGCGGTTCTCGCAGGTGGTTTGTATCGCAGCTGTGCGGACGTGTTGGCGCGTGCGCTGTGCTGGGAGAGTTCGCTTCGGCACCCAAGTGGGGCTTTTGTCCTTCTGTGGCGCTGGCGTTGGAGCTGCCGGTCACCGTAGGTGGCGCGTGTTGTCTCCCGCCGGCAATGCCACGACAGCACGCTCCCGGGCCTCTGTCGGCAGCGGCAAGCTCAGTTGGGAGCACGGGTGGTCGCACCTAAAGCGTCTACTCGCCTAACTCCGGGCGATTGCGCCTCTCTCGAACCCGACCAAGTACTTAGGACGGCGCTGCGCGCCGCCGGGACCTGAGAGGGTTTCGAGGTGTGTTGTGCAGGGGAGCTCAGCCTCCTCCTGTTTGCAGAATAATTGAGCGGACGCTTGCGTGTTCGCGCGGGCCCCCGGGACACACTCCCGGGCGGCCGGCTGCTCAGCTCTAGTTGACGCAGCTCCCTGGTTGATCCTGCCAGTAGTCATATGCTTGTCTCAAAGATTAAGCCATGCATGTCTCAGTACAAGCCGCATTAAGGTGAAACCGCGAATGGCTCATTAAATCAGTTATGGTTCCTTAGATCGTACCCACGTTACTTGGATAACTGTGGTAATTCTAGAGCTAATACATGCAAACAGAGTCCCGACCAGAGATGGAAGG